>NW_003551823.1:0-2264 GCF_000090795.2 Amphimedon queenslandica | reverse complement strand
CTTGTATGTTTTTAATATTTAGCTGCAATCTTTGAATTCATGTTAGTAAAATCTCCACTACTAATTAAATCATTGAAAATAAAATTCGACACCCAAACACATACATAACTGCAATATACAATGCATATTGTATATAAGCTGAATAAACTGAATCACTCCTGATACAATCATGGAGTCAGCCACAGTACAAGCATGATAAGTATCTATACTGGATCAGGACAGACAGACTTTCCTGATTTAGTAATGATAGCCATCAGGGCTGTATCAGACCTGATGCAGTAATTTTGGGCAACAGTCCTGGATCAGGCATGGTAACTCTTGGGCGTGTACGTTAATAGTCTATGCCGCAATCCATATTTATATTCATATCATAACATATCATGATGAACTGTGTTTCTGGTAGTGTCAACATTGGTCACTATCATGTTACACCTAAATGTAGCTTGTATTGGTTGCTAACTACTACTGAAACTAGAATTCTACGTGCATATAATCACATATTCATTGTATATAGCTGTGCTATTTAATGTATAGTTCAATAATATCCAGTGGGATATCACTAAGATATAGATTCTTCCTGCTGTTGCAGACTCTCAGCTCAATATCATCAGTGGTTTGTGTATCCAGTGAACGATAGAACCAAGGCATCTTAGAGTTAGCTGGACAGCAGGTAAACTCTCGATCATCACATTGCTGTCCATCCCATAATGGATCAGTAGCATAGAGAACTTCAGAAACTGATTGACCAGGATCTGCTCCAGACTCACAATAATAATGAGACCCAATGAATGTAGCATTAAGATCTAAACCACCAATGTACCCAGTGTTACATAGACAGGCAAGAGTATCAGTACTATCCTCTCTTAGTCCTCCTACATACGTCCAGATATGTTTACGAGGATTGCTTCCATGAGTAATGGATATGCCATCAATATACAAATTTTCAAGATCATTTTGAAAATTAATAAAAGCTCGGATTCTGAGATATTGATATCCTCTAACTTGTCCACAGACTTTATTGTATGTTAGTCCGTTAGATGAGAAATTGGTTGAAGAACAGGTAGAAGTGTTGGCTACTTTACCACACAGTGNGTGACTGATGTTAGTGTAGTTCTTTTCTGCTAGTCCAGTAGGACAGGTAGCATCAGACTGGGTCATATTAAGATGTCCTACTCTAGTCCAACCACCTTCTCCATCACAATTGATACCATTCATATCACAGTATACCTGTACAGTACATCAATGATGAATGAATCATAGAAAATTATACTAACCTCTACTGGGGTCACTCCATCAGGATATATAGTGTAGTTATCATTGATAGTGCTATTCAAGTCCTTGCAACTTCTTACTAATGTTATTATATTTATAATAAAAAATTGCTGCATAACTGTGTATACCTGATTGACAAGACTTTGGTAGTACTCTTGGACAGAGAATGTATCTATTGATGCCATTTCCTTTGATAGTAACACTCCTTCCCAAGTTATCAACAACACAACAGACTCTTAGATATAATAAGAAGGACCCAGAGGTACCTTGATTAGTACAGTCAGTAGACATGCAGTAAGATCCACTGGTTGTACTACTAGCATAAAGAAACAGGAACAACAGTAACATCACCTTCATCTTCTTGTCTCTCGGATTCTTTCTGTCAACAGCTTCAGAAGTATCAGTTTTTTTGTTATACTTAATCGATATATTCTTGGAATTTAGTTTAAAATTAACAATGAATTTTATTGAGGCCACCCATATAGAAATTCCAAGGTTGTTACAACTGGTTCACTGTGCATCCACCTCACAAAGTTGTAGCAACCTAGTAACGACCATACTAAAGTTGTCACTAACGTGTAAGAAACCTAACAGCCTTGTGACAAGGTTGTCCGAAGGTTAACAGAAAACTGAGGTTTCATTAAGTGCGCCCCACTATGATATGAAGCTATTACTACCATATATAAAGGGACCATTGATCAGCACTTATACAAGTCAACAAGCGTGGCGAGTCCAATAAAGATAACATTAATGCACATCCACATTTTTAGACATTAGCTACATGTATCATAGATACATTAAGTATCTTGCAATCAATTGAAACAATATGGGATTAGGATGACAATAATAATTGTGTGTTGATAGTCTTTCAGATTATAGTTATTCTATTAAATTCATTGTACATTGGGACGTGGGTTTTCACAAGATGGAAAACATGTCAGTTCCATGGTTTTTACCAGGTTTGGTCACGTAGTGAAAACCCAGTGACAACA
>NW_003551822.1:0-2266 GCF_000090795.2 Amphimedon queenslandica | reverse complement strand
TATAGTTGCAGCAGGAGGCAGTGAAAAGCTGTCCAGGTGAGAGCAGAGGCCATCTAGGTCAGCCTTGGAGTAATGGTAAACAGCCTTCCTCACTGGTTTGATACAACGGGTAAACATAGGAATGGAGAAACAGATAAGGGAGTGATCAGAAAAAGTAGAACATGTAGAGTTATCAATTTGTAGATCGTGCACCAAGTTTTCTTCATTAGTCATTACTAAATCTAGTATATTACCATGGGTATGCGTAGATTGGGTAACTAACTGCTTCAGATTTAGAGAAAAGATAAGGTCGCAGAAAGAGAGAGAAGAAGGGGAGGAGGCAGAGAGAGTATGCCAATTGACGTCAGGCATGTTGAAATCCCCTGTGATTATAGCATGGGAGTTTCCTGAGACAACAGATGCTATACAGGTAAGTACATCAGAGCAATAACTGTCACAGCTATTTGGGGGCATGTAGATACAGGAGAGCAACACTGGAGTGTTGAATAATGCCACAGTAACCATTTCAATGTCGGGATCAGTAGGAACTAACTTTGAAGGAATACTATCTGCAACAGCAATCATAACACCACCCCCACGTGAGTCTCTGTCATGTCTATATATAGTGTATCCATAAGGCAAGATCTCATTGTTAAGAATATACTTAGACAGCCAAGTCTCAGTTACACAAATAACACCATACGAATGTGCATAGACAAGAGACTGGAAGAAAGATAGCTTATTGACAAGGCTACGAGCATTCCAGAGACCAGTGGGAGTGGAGGCACCTACTGGAAAGAACCGGGAGAGGGAGGAGTTGCTATGGTGTTAGAAGCTGGGGCAGATGAAAGTGAGGGACTTGGGGTGGTTACTAAAGTGGGTGGGGCTTCAGGAGAGGGAGTAGTAGGAGGAGTCAGATCAGCAGGAGGGTCAGAGGAATCAGGTGAAGAAACAGTGGAGTCCATATTGGATTCAGGGACAAAAGAACCATCAATCACTTTTCCATGCAATGAGCGACCAAGGTAGATGCAATTTTGTCTTATACTTATGTTCCGTGAGTCCTTACCAGAAGATATTAAAGAGCGCCGCTCCCGCAACAGAATAGAATGAGTGATTTTATCACTAGGAGATAGGTCAGGACGAACAGAAATACCTGGGGAGTCCTCCAATCGTCTCTTATTAGAGAGAATAACAGACACGTCCAGAGATCTTTGGAGTTTCACAAGAATAGGCCGAGAGCGGTCTCTACTATATTTACCTAGTCGAAATAGCTCCCTTATAGAGTGTGTAGAGAAGGATGGGCATAGGCGCGAGAGAATTTCTAGCACACTGTCTTGATCACGAAGGCCCCTAGCCATCCTATTTGTACCATGAGGACATTCAGGGATACCATAGATGACTAGATTACAGGACCGATCTCTAGGTAGGCTACGATTTTGCATGTTAACCCTGGAAGAATTTCCAACAGGTCTAGCACTGGTACGAGGCATTGTAGAATCAGTGGGGATGCTGTCAGGATTATTGTCATCCTGCACTAGGTGCTGGGATACTTCTGTCTTAAGATTGGCAACCTCGTTTTTGAGAGCAGATAATTCATTAAGCACTTCATCAAGTTTCAATTTCAGTGTAGTAATCTCCTGATTTTGATTACTTATTACACATTGAGGACAAAAGAAAGGATCATTTGAAGCACCAGCAGCATCAAAAGCAGCTCGAGAGAGACCAGCACATTGGCGGTGAAGCCACATGTGACATGGACCATTACATTCAATTGATTGGTGACCTTTTTTCTTACCAACTGGGTCAACGATCTCTTCAGAACAAGTTGGACAAATTAGATGGCCATTAGTGATTGCTTGAGAGGTGGCAGAGCCTGTACCAGAGGTGGTCTTTTTGCTTTGACCACGTGCAACTTGGCGGGAAGCCATCACGAGGTTGGTAACGGGATTAATTGCCGGCACAGAATAGATACTGTGGGCCGGCAGAGAAGCAATTCAAAAGATCCCAGAGGAGAACAAAGATTTGTGACAGAGGAGAGTAAAATCAGGCTGCCATTTTAGACCACGCCCATAAATATTATATTGCTTCTTAATTTATTATAAATACAATACCTACTTACTTTATTGTTTAGTTCTATTGGATAATGAGCCAGTAAATTCAACCAAAGGGCAACATCATCACTTGCAGACACCATGCATCATTGTAGCTACACCTCTCTAATTAAAGCACAAAAGGTGTGAAGCAAAGTGTAACACACACACTAAGTGTACCTCACACTGAAGTAAAG
>NW_003551821.1:0-2266 GCF_000090795.2 Amphimedon queenslandica | reverse complement strand
CAGCTTCGCCTAATTCATATAGCTCGGAATAAGAAGAGAAGGCAAAGACTATGAGAGAAAAGAGAGCAGCTTTCAGAAAAGGAGAGGAATACAAAAGAGTGTTCAAACAGGGTCTTACAATGGACGCCATTTTAAGACAGAAATGGGAGTTGACGCGTTAGCCACTCCCACTAGTTAATTAGAATCTAGCAGTTTATAAGTGTGAAAGATTTTGAAGATAAACACAAATTTGATTAGTGGTTTTTCTCCAGTTCACCATGTCTTTCCTGGGCCTTTTAGGTGGCTCTGCCAAAACCTCTGTTGATTTAGCTGAGTTGCAAAGAAAGTATGTGTACCGTAGATATGATTGTTGTAATAATGCGCAGATAACATTCCTTTGTGTAACTTGACCTTCCATTGATACTCCTGACCAAACCGACCATTGATTTTATAAACAATTATTATTATTTATTACAATAGGAACAGCCAGATTCAATATGATGAGATACAAAAGGTCACTAGTTATGTACTTGGGAAAACAAAGCTTCGTCCTAAGCTGGGAATCATATGCGGATCAGGTCTTGGTGGTTTAGCTAATGAGGTTAAGGACCAACAGGTAATACCTTACGCTGAGATTGATGGCTTTCCTAAATGCACAGGTAAAAAATTCATATGTTTGTTTCTGTTTCATTGTTATGTTTTATAATCAAAAGTAGTCTTGGCATCAAGAGTACTCTTGTAAAATCCATGACCTTGTTATCATTCTGTTCCTCACTGTTAGCTGATTACAATGTGCCTATGATGTTACCATTTATCACTTAACAATTGATCAATAGCTGTGAGAAAACAAAACAACTGTAATATATAACAAGTTTCATGGATTTTTGAATTCTAAATCAATTTAAAAAGTTTTAATAGCTAAAATATAGCAAATATTATTACATACAGGCCATTCCTGAAAATATTCACTCTTCTTACTTTTCCTCCTCCTACAGTTCAGGGTCATGCTGGTAATCTTGTCCTTGGTTATTTATCTGGTGTTCCTACTGTATGCATGCAGGGAAGATTGCATTTCTATGAGGGACACCCAGCATGGCTGGTAAGTACATACTCTTACATTTTACAATCTTTATTTGGCTCTGAGTCATTGGCTCTGGCTCATTATTTACTCATTCCCCATAGGTTACAATGCCAATTATTATTTACTCGTTCCCCATAGGTTACAATGCCAATTATTATTTACTCGTTCCCCATAGGTTACAATGCCAATTATTATTTACTCATTCCCCATAGGTTACAATGCCAATTATTATTTACTCATTCCCCATAGGTTACAATGCCAATTATTATTTACTCATTCCCCATAGGTTACAATGCCAATTATTATTTACTCGTTCCCCATAGGTTACAATGCCAATTATTATTTACTCGTTCCCCATAGGTTACAATGCCAATTATTATTTACTCATTCCCCATAGGTTACAATGCCAATTATTATTTACTCGTTCCCCATAGGTTACAATGCCAATTATTATTTACTCGTTCCCCATAGGTTACAATGCCAATTATTATTTACTCATTCCCCATAGGTTACAATGCCAATTATTATTTACTCATTCCCCATAGGTTACAATGCCAATTATTATTTACTCGTTCCCCATAGGTTACAATGCCAATTATTATTTACTCGTTCCCCATAGGTTACAATGCCAATTATTATTTACTCATTCCCCATAGGTTACAATGCCAATTATTATTTACTCATTCCCCATAGGTTACAATGCCAATTATTATTTACTCATTCCCCATAGGTTACAATGCCAATTAGAATGATGAAGCTAATTGGCGTTGAGACTCTCATTGTAACGAATGCCTCTGGAGGTCTCAATCAAGATTACAACAGTGGTGACATAATGGTGATAAAGGATCACATTAACTTGACAGGATTGACTGGTCAGCATCCTCTGGTGGGGCCAAACGATGAAAAGTTAGCTCAAAACATCTGGCAATTATGTTAATCATACCACATGAGTGAATTTTGTGAAAATGATTTAATCTTTAATGCTGGACACCTGACATAATCCTAGTAACTTTTAAATAAACAGCCTTATAAGGTATAATAGCTAAAAAAAGCAGATAAGACCACTATAAAGAAGTGGAGTGATTTCTAGTCCTAATTGTTTAGGAAAACAAAGGAACATGATATTCAATGTGTCATGAATAAAGATCATCCATTCATTGCATTTTTTCATTAACAGCATAATGAAGTGGAATCATCTTTCACTTA
>NW_003551820.1:0-2266 GCF_000090795.2 Amphimedon queenslandica | reverse complement strand
GGACCCCCAATGGAGTTGTAATGGCTCCTGTTTAACTTGGAAAGTGGCTGGTTCTTATCTGTGATGAGATTAACCTTCCCAACCTTAACAAATATGGTAAGGATTGGAATAACGTATAGCAGAAAATTTTAGAGGGATTAAAATTTGGCGAATTGCTAAATTTTGGTGATTGGTGAATTTTAATTTGGCAAATTATTGGCCATGTACCATTGAGCATGCGTACATGTATAATGACTGAAAATGGCAGATTTTAATTTGGTGAACTGAATTGCTATCAAAACGCCAATTCACCAAATTTAATATGAGGGCTTACATGTAGATGATTGCAAATACACTTTAGAGAGATGTCATTGTCTTTTTTTTAATATTTCATTTAAAAATTATTTTACTCTAGTTATAGGTACACAGAAAGTAATATCATTCTTACGTCAGATCTGACCACACGTGGGTGACAGTAAAGAAGATACAGTTTGTAGGAGCATGTAACCCACTAACTGACCCAGGGAGGAAACCACTGTCACACAGGTACAGTATGCTATAGTGGGCATTAAATACTGAATATTTGGGAGGGATACATGTTTGTATTACATTATACCATATAGCGCTTTAATTAGGCAGGTTTTATTTTGGCAATTGGCAGTTTGCAAGGTGAATCCCCAATATCAAAACCGCCAATCATTAATGCGCATGCTCAGTAATGCACGTGTACACAAAAATCGCCAAATTAAAAACTGCCAATTATAATTTTACAGCCAAGTTGCCCAAAATTAAGTGCTATACGGTATTTACTGGCAATATGGTGCTGTTGTAATGATACTGTGTAGTTTTAATGTTTAACTGTATTGTGGTGGGCACTGTACAATGCACATCTATTTTTGGGACTGGTAGATGTTTGTTTGTACAATTTTATAATTGGCGATTATAATCATGCTGTGTGACTGCATCATTTGTACATGTTTGTGTCGATGATAATTACAAATCATTGAAAGTAAATAATTAATCATTTCAAATAATTATTATTGTCACTGCAAGGTCATACATGTACATATGTATTGAAATGTAAACACACTTAGTGTGTGGGGGACAGTATTTACATGTAATTACTACGACTAGTTTTCACCTCTGAGAACATGAGAGTAACATAATTATTTTTCCAGCATAACCAAGTAACTCCTTGAGTATCCAAAGTTGCAGTATTAAAGTACTGACCATTAAGATTTGAATTAAGGCATTTATAATACCACCAGGCACCAGTGTAATCTTGAGCACAATTACGATGCCATGCATCATTATTATTATCTCTTGTGGTGAATCTATATCCATTATACAAGTCCATACAATCCCCAGCAGTACCAGAGTACCCTCCTACTGTTAGTATATATTCAGTACTACTATCACTAACATTAAATGTAGAGTAGTTAGCATAAGCTGTGTTCCCCTGAAAGTCTCCCAAGTCCACTCTTAGTGTGTTTGATCCTTCTTTAGTAAGACGATGAATCTTGCTCAACCCTAACCAAAACTCACCAGTAAGGTTACCAAACCATTCTCATAGTCAGTCCAATTCCTATAAAAATCAACAGATCCAAGATATCTTGTCTCCTCTGAAATACAGTCCATCTACCACCGTCACTCCGTCAGTCTCCATATCACAGTATACCTGTGATCCAATAGTGTATAATTATAAATCACTTTTAACTAACTTCAAATGGAGTCCCTCCATCAGGATTAACAGTATAAACACCACTTATAATATTACCATCCTCAAATAAGCTCTTACAGTCTCTATTATCTAATTTCATAACCTCAGTATATTATTAATGTTGTAACTATTAGTTTATTTACCTGGTGGACAAGCTTGTGGCCTTACATTAGGACATACCACGATAGTCTTCACTTTTCCTTCTCTCATACAAATAGTCTGTCCTAAGTTACTGCTGTTATAGCATGTCCTTTTATACAGTGATGGTTTATGTTTATATCCAGTACAATCAGCCATACAATAAGATCCTTCTCCTTCATCAATGGTAACTATTAAACACAGCAACAACAACATAAAGATGAACATCTTTGACATTTTACTAGACTGTACTTTAGTTGGACAAGGACTGGAATTCAAGCCATGTATTGAATGAGCAGTTACTCTGAGGGAAATTTACAGTTTACCTACTTAATCTTCTGTGACTATCAGTATCACTAATGTTAATGTTACCATACAGCCAGAAATTTTGGCAGATTGGCGGTTCAAAATAAAAATCATCAATATTAT
>NW_003551819.1:0-2266 GCF_000090795.2 Amphimedon queenslandica | reverse complement strand
CACTCCAATGCGAAGAGTAATGCCTATAGAGTCTTTTCTGAAAACTCCTAGTCATCCCAGTAGCAAGCCCACCCTGAAGCCTAAATCATGTGGAAGAGTATTGACTAGTGTTGAATTCATGACATGTATAGAGGAAAAGGAAAGAATGAAGCAGGAAGCCTTGAAGGAGAAGGAGCGTAAAAGAATTGCTAGACTTGAGAACCAGAAGGAAGCTAATAGAGTAAAAGAGTTGAAGAGAAGTGCAAGTAATATATCTTATTGTGAAAAATTTAATCTGATATTGGACCATATTTTTAGATTTTACTATGAGTGAGCACAGGCAATTCTCTAAGAGGTTTGAAAATGGGTATGACATTCCGGATGAGAGGTATGAGTTATGGGTTCAGTTATATCGTCCTAATATGACATCTCAAGGTGGGTGTTGATGAATTCATATTATTATGTTGAACATAATGTATTTATTAATATTAAGATTCAAATGCTGAAGATGAAGACCAAGATTCCTTGAGTAATGGTATGTAACAGTAAATTAGTATTTCATTCATTGGTAATTGTAGACACTGATGAAGGAGAAGAGCTTTCAATGAGTGCTGCAAACAGTATGCATGAAACATAATATTATTCTATAATGCTTTATAATTGTGTAGGTATAGAGACACAGACACATACTGTCACAGCTAATAACAGTAAAGGCCTTTAAAATTAGCTGCAATACTTTTTATTATTAATGTAGAAGCAAAAAGAGTTGCACCTATCAAAGGAACTGCTACTACTAAAGGTATTCGTATCACTATTAATTATTCTGATTTATTTTTAGAGACAGTTGATGCCTCTGTTACTTCTAATGCTAAGAAGGCTGTGAGGTCTAAAGGTATGTCTCAAATAATTTATGCTTGTCATTATTTTTTAATTAGAGACAGCAATCGCTGTACCTACTACTAGGAGTGTTAGATATAAAGGTATTGTAATATTAATAGTTGTTAATGTAATGGTTCATGATAATAGAGAGAGTTTTACCTATTGAAGAAAGTGTTAGAGCTAAAGAAAGTGTTAGAGCTAAAGGTATTTATTAAGTTTTTTGTTTATTTTTATCTATGCAAGTATAGAGACAGTTGAACCCACTACAGATATTAGTACTGCAGCCAAAGAGAGCAATAGAACTAAAGGTACTATTATGCAATTTTTGAACAAAGACAATTGTGCCTGCCTACGCAAGTGTTACAGGTTTTTAATTGTTATTATTGACTTATGTAGAAACAGAGAGAGTTATACGTACTGCTAAGGGGAGTAAGGGAAGTGTTAGAACTAAAGGTATTAATATGCTAGCTTTTTATAAATGTTGATGTAATATAGAAACAACTGTAAGTCCTGCTAATGCAACTACTGCTAAGAAAAGTGCTAAAGGTGTCACATAATTCTTTTATTTTATTTTATTATTTTAAATATAAAATCAGCTGATTATCCTACTGCAAAGAAAAGTGTTCAAAGTATACAATAATTTATTTTGCTATTAATTTTATAGTTTATGCTTAGGTACACATAGAGTTGATACAAGAAGGAGTGTCAGAACTAAACGTAGTAAAATTTTAATCATTATTATTATCTTTATTATTATTGATAATTACAGAAATGGAAAGAGTTGGACAATGTACAGTGAATAATGGTATTGCTAAAGGTATTTATTTTTAATTAATAATTTATGACGATTTATTATTCAATAATACAGATGCAGTCCCTCCTACTACTTATGCTACCAAAAGGAGTGTTAAATCTAAAGGTAAAGGATAACATCTTGACATAGTCTAATTATACTACAATAATAGTCAAGTCTGATTGTTCCCTAAAGCAATGTTCACATCCTGATGAGTCTAATTGGGTCTTTTGTTGCAGCTGCAACCAGTGGTATCACTGTTATTGTTATAAAATTTCATTTCAAAAGGCGAAATCAAAAAACTTTAAATTTACATGTAACAACTGTAAATAATAACTAATTTTAATAATAATCAATAATGTTAGGCGTGTCCGTTTATTGTAGAAGAAGTTAAATATTTTTTATGGTAGCTGAGTCTACCTAAGAAGCCGGCTGTGTGATCCTTTTTGAAGAAGACAGTCAGTACTAAAGTTCTGGTGGTATAAAACTATTCTTCGAATAAAGTTTGCTTCGTTGTGGTTAAGTGACGAAAATTGAGTGAACTCGGCCGATTATCGTGTGAATCCACGAAGTGTGTTTAGCAAGTTATATCTTTACAAAGAAAGAAGGTGATGC
>NW_003551818.1:0-2267 GCF_000090795.2 Amphimedon queenslandica | reverse complement strand
TACTAGTGACGTAGTGGGAGGAGTCAACAGTTTGGGACTGACAAACAACTATTAAAAACAATTATTATTAAATACTATTATCACTATTATTAGTACAATGTGATACTATTAACAGATACACTCCTTATAACAGACACCTCCTCCTCTACTCCAGCAGACACTATTGACTAGTGACTGTATGTAATATACAGTATATGAACATTAGCCCATTAGTATCAGCTAATGATTGATCAGTTAATGTGTGTCTCATTATAATGTGGAGGAGGTGACATTATGTTAAACATTAATTGATTTAGTGAGGACTAAAACTAATGTTGTCTTTAACATTAAAACACAACTTACATGTACTTAGTTGTGTTTTAGGATAAAAAGAAACTAAGTAAGTTTTAAAACGTAATAAAAATTGGGGGTTCAGAACTAATTTTCGGCTTCTTTTTGAAAATGCTCATAACTCAAAAATTATTTGTCGGAATCACCTCAAACTTTATACACAGCATAAGAACATCAATATGTATCAGAAAATGTAATAAAAATTGGGAGTCATTCTGGAGCCATTTTTTGGTACCAGTCACCTACAACACAATATTAATTAATTAACATAAACTCCGCCCATCAACCATTATTAGCCACACCCCTCACCTTCCCAAATAATGTATTCTTATTATTAAGTTCATCAGTTCTTCCCAGCGTTATAAAGAACTGTGAGGTATTATCATTCTTTCCTCCATTGGCCATTCCCACTAGACCACGTCTATTGAACTTGAGTCTCTGATGAAACTCATCCTGTTAATTAGAGTGGGTGTGGTTAAAGGGTTGTCATGGTAACGATGAACTCACTTTAAATGGCGAACCATAAATAGATTCACCACCTGAAGAGAAGATAAAAAGTATTTGTACAAATAATTATTAATAATTAATACCTTCTCCTGTACCAGTGGGATCACCACCTTGAGCTACAAACTCTAGAGAGAGAGAGAGAGGGGGGAGAAGGGAGAGAAATTACATGTACATGTAGGAGAGCAACGTAACATCAATAGGTCATTCTACTTAATTAATAATTATAACTCCACCCACTAATTAATAATAATTAATCCATTACCAAAAACGACTCTGTGGAATATGGTATCATTATAATAATCTTCTAAACACAATTGTATGAAGTTACGACAGGCCAGAGGAGCCTCTTTGGACCACAGTTCAATATCAATATCACCCAGTGTGGTCTTTAATAGTACCTGAGGGGAGGGGCCAGTAGTCACTAATACAGCTGCTGCTGGATTAACTACCTTTCCTTTAGTAGGGGGCTCTGTTATATATATGGAACTCATTTCTTGAGCAGTTGAGCTCAAATCAGGACTACTCTCCGTATATCTACTCAGTATATTCAAATCACGTGTTTATTAATTATTTTTGAAAACTAATCATCAAGACCTATAGCAAATAAACATTAGAAAATGAAAAAAAAATTATTTTTAAGACACTCAAAACAAAAACAATGCAGAATGCATTCAAAAATATTACTATTATTAAAGGGTAATATCATAAAGGGATTTCAGTTTTTTAGGTATTTCGTCAGCAGCTGCACGGCCATCTGTCTCCCTCACAGCATCTATCAAAGTCTTCCATGTTCTACTAGTTGCATTATCTTTACCCTCTAGCCATGCTTCTAAGGTCTTCCTCAAGTGGTCATCTGCATCACCACCACTATTTGCAATGACATTGAGTTTTGGCTGATATAAACCTAACTTTAGGCCCAAGTTATTCCAATTTACTGGACCAAACTGAGCTTCTTTTAAAACTGTTTGTACCATTGTAACAGACGCTCCAACTATCTGTTAACCAAACTTTATTCTTAATCAACACGAGACTCAACTGAGCTCAAAAACCAACTAACAAAAACAAAACTAACTCACAACTAAAAAAACACACTTATATAGACCTTATAAATGTCCAGAAGGTTCTATAACATACAAGAATACTTTACATGATTGTTCTAGAATATACTTGAATAAACACATAATATATAATTACAATAGTACACAGAGAGTTCCGGATCCATTTAGAAACAACTTCTTACATTTCCTCCCTTCCCCTCTGGCACGAAGTGCTCTTCCTCTCCAATCTAGAAAGTGCATCTGCATTTGCATTTGCTACCCCTTTCCGATGTTGTATAGTGAAATTATATGGTTGCAGAATCAAACTCCATCTAGTCAATCTTGCATTCTTCTCTTTAAACTTGTGTAGCCATTGAAGAGCTCTATGAATCC
>NW_003551817.1:0-2268 GCF_000090795.2 Amphimedon queenslandica | reverse complement strand
ACATGCACTACACCGATACCCTCTCCTAATTTATTGATCTCTCACTTTCTCACTCACTTGTGCCTCCTTCAGTAAGTAATCTTTTTGAATCTAGTCTAGTCTAGCTTTACTGTTCTACCATTTACACCATCTTTCTTTTTGCTACATCATTCTCATCTCTGACTCTTTCCTTTATTCCTTCTTCTCTCTTTCTCTCTCTCTCTCTCACTTTAGTCTCTCTTCTGTTATTTTACACTTCACTGTTATGTCCTCCCTTCTCTATGGAGTATGCATCAGTGATGTGGTTGATTACATTAAATCATTGTGTGATAACTATACATTCAGTATATGGCACATTTAGTTCTCAGATTTAGACAAGTATGCAAAAATGTATGTCACTGGCTATTGGCTATTAATCACTGCATGATTTATTTATTGAAGTACTATTATGTTGCTGGTATAATGAAGATGGTCTCCAGTAAGGTAATTACCATTACTATTACATTCCGAACACAGAATAGCATTACAGTTACCATTACTATACTTAGTTTGAATCACATTGATTGCAATTCACTAGCTCCTATGTACCTCCCTCTCTTTGTCCTTTTTGCTTCCTCTATTTACAGTATACCTCTCAATGCACCACCAAGCTCAGGATTTGAGAAGTCTTGCATTCAAGTAAGGTCAATTTATATTTTCTCTTTTTATGTTCTTTCCGTGTAGTCAAATTAAAGACATCAATATCAGGAGGACGTTGTGCATGTATAACAATCCATTAATTTTTGTTTTTGATTTTTCATCACGTTTTAATATAATGCTCAGTTGTACCAATCTATGCGGCACTTTAAAGCAGTCCATGAGGTAATGCTATAAAAGTCAAAAGCTGTCTAAGCAGAATCCTTTCCATTGATCCAGAAATGGGGAATTTACCATACAGAGGTTGCATAATTTTTAATGATTTTTTAAAGTAAGGCCAGCAGTACAATCCTGATCGTTGTTTGGCATCAATAGGTAGGCATGCACAATTAGTTGTTATGAAAAATAAAAGTACTAGATTTGAATGAAGAAGTACAGAGATAATCAGCTAAACATACTTTCTGCATACTTAATAAGGGGGTGGGGATGAAGGTTTTTAGCTGAAAACTCGAAGGTTTTACATCACAAGTCTCAAAAACTGCAATGATGTGCTTAATACAAAAATTAGCTAGTGCTACAGCAAAGTTTAAAGTTAAATGCAATTGTCAGAAAAATTTTGTCTTAGAAGTAGCTGATTTACTTTTCAAGCCCTGTAAATCAATAAATGGTTACTTTATGTCTGAAACCAAGTTTTAGTCAAAATTTTCAAAATATGAAATTTGGTTGCAAAAACCTTTCAACCTTGCTGTAGCACTAGCTAATTTTTGTATTAAGCACATCATTGCAGTTTTTGAGACTTGTGATGTAAAACCTTCGAGTTTTCAGCTAAAAACCTTCAGCCCCACCCCCTTATTAAGTATGCAGAAAGTATGTTTAGCTGATTATCTCTGTACTTCTTCATTCAAATCTAGTACTTTTATTTTTCATAACAACTAATTGTGCATGCCTACCTATTGATGCCAAACAACGATCAGGATTGTACTGCTGGCCTTACTTTAAAAAATCATTAAAAATTATGCAACCTCTGTATGGTAAATTCCCCATTCCTGGATCAATAGAAAGGATTCTGCTTAGACAGCTTTTGACTTTTATAGCATTACCTCATGGACTGCTTTAAAGTGCCGCAAAGATTGGTACAACTGAGCATTATATTAAAACGTGATGAAAAATCAAAAACAAAAATTAATGGATTGTTATACATGCACAACGTCCTCCTGATATTGATGTCTTTAATTTGACTACACGGAAAGAACATAAAAAGAGAAAATATAAATTGACCTTACTTGAATGCAAGACTTCTCAAATCCTGAGCTTGGTGGTGCATTGAGAGGTATACTGTAAATAGAGGAAGCAAAAAGGACAAAGAGAGGGAGGTACATAGGAGCTAGTGAATTGCAATCAATGTGATTCAAACTAAGTATAGTAATGGTAACTGTAATGCTATTCTGTGTTCGGAATGTAATAGTAATGGTAATTACCTTACTGGAGACCATCTTCATTATACCAGCAACATAATAGTACTTCAATAAATAAATCATGCAGTGATTAATAGCCAATAGCCAGTGACATACATTTTTGCATACTTGTCTAAATCTGAGAACTAAATGTGCTATATACTGAATGTATAGTTATCACACAATGATTTAATGTAAT
>NW_003551816.1:0-2268 GCF_000090795.2 Amphimedon queenslandica | reverse complement strand
GGTACTTTGAGAGAAATGTTGGTATATCATGACAACACTTCAATTAAAATGTCTAAGCTACCATTTCAAAAGCAAGTGATGTTCCTTCACACTTGTGGTCTCATGTGCACTTTCTTGGTGGCAAAGGAAAAGTTCTCCTTGAAGAATATGACATAGATCGCTTGTACTATGTTTATAAAATATTATACACAGAAAATATGCTGGCTGCAGATAGAAATGATATGAGCAAGTTTGTATTTCAGTATAGTAGAGTAGAGGCAAGGAGTCAATTTTGGGGATCAAGCAAAACTTCATAATAGGAGCTTGGTGTGGCCTTGGTGGACAAGTAGTGACAGATGATGTGTTACTTCGTCCTGGTATAGTTCTTACTTTAAACACAATGTACTCCTCAATATAGAAGGCACAACAAAGCTGTTGGTACACAATCTTGCTGAGGTAGATTGGTTTTGTTCACATCCATAGAGAAATCTTATAAGCTATCCTACTGAATTATGCTGCAAAAATATTTGTGAGATGACTTTTATAAATTCCGATTGTACTTCTTCCTTCATTCCATGAAGACTGCCTCTTTCATACCAATTAAGAATACAGTATTTACGCTTGTTAGGATCACCCAGAGGATAAAGGTGCATATGAACCAAGCATTTTGTCTTACACATCATATACAATATTGCAGTGTTTTTAAGAATGAGAGAACATCACAGTCTTAGGATGATTTAATTCATTGATTCTGACACTTTCAGCAATATCTCTTGAAAATTCACCAAGACTGATGAACTGCGTTAACAAACAGATACCTCGACTAGGGGACAATCTCATTCATAGCATTCTCCATTCCTAACTGCAAAATGACATCATAATTTGATTGTCTCAGAGTTGCTATGTAGTTAATACTGGAATAAAAGGAAACTCGTCACCCCGATACAAATCATACAACGTGAAATAATAACTATTATACACTGACAACATCTTGATGCAGTGAGCTTATCAAGAACAGAGTAACCATTTTATTCTTTAACGGTAACCGACTTATTGGCCTAATATGACAATATGATTATAAAAATGATATGTGCTTAGTCTTATTGTCTGAAAAAATAATTCACAAAAAACATGAGCCTCCACAGTTGCTCATTTTACTTCCTACTATTTTTCATTGTCAGGGGGTGTGGCTAAATGTGATGTCATACAAGGCATAAGGCTGACTTTTACCATTGACTGCAATGTAAATTTAGTTGCTGATAACTGTTAAGACTTAATTTTATACCTTGTAGCTTTAAACCTGTGGTAAGTGATAGATTGTGCTCATAATTCAAACTAGTCAGAGGACATCTGAGTCATGGCTCACATAGCATGCAGCTCATAGCCAAAATTTGACAATTCATAATGAAGCTGTGCTTGTGTGGTTTATGAAATTTCATGTACTGATGTTGCTTAATAGCGTTAAAACACCAAAATATATCAATAAACACATGAAACACACAGCCACAGCTTCATTATGGATTGTCAAAAGAAGGCTATGAGCTGCAAGCTATGCTAACCATAATGACTCAAATGTCCACTGAAAATTATAAGCCCAATGTATTACTATTACCACAGGTTTAAAGCTACAAGGTATAAAATAAAGTCTAACAGAGATAGCTTTGTATGACGTCACATTTAGCCACACCCCCTGACAAGATGTCAAATGGTAGGAGGAAAATGTGAAACTTTGCAGGCTCATATCTTTGAGAAAAATTTTTTTTTCAGACATTAAGACTTAGTACATATCATATCTATGATCATATAATCATAGTAGGCCATTTAAAGTACCCCAGAAATCATATCAGTGACCCTTTAAATCTCTGACAATAGCATGTCTCAAGTCAAAGAATATAAATTAATACTCTCCAGAGTAATTAATATTGCTAGCACTTGTTTTCTTAAAATATCTCAATCCTCCTGTACCTCACCAATGCATTTATTTATTACACCTTTTGCTTTGAAACTTCATATTGATCCATCATTCGTGAATTTGCACAATACCTTCTTGACACTTGTACCCTTTAATAGAGATGAGTGATTTGCAAAAATAATAGACTTATCTAATAAAATTAACAAGGGCAGTTGGCAAAATTAATAAACCATTGATTTCCAGATCTATCCCAAACTTCGCTACCATCACGAACTGCACTTGGGGCTTGGTGACCATGCTCATCACCAATAATCACTCTGGTGTTTTTGGCCAAATAAAATTGCCATTAAGGGTGCTGCACCACCGCCCACGCAAAT
>NW_003551815.1:0-2269 GCF_000090795.2 Amphimedon queenslandica | reverse complement strand
TTTTGCATCTGCTTGTGTGCTATAGTGTCCCTCCATTCTCTTCGCACTTGCTGGTAGAGTGGACTATAGTACAATTGTCTTACTAGATCCTGATCTCGTGATATGCTGTGTCTTGTTGTGCTGCTCACTCCTCCTGTTGATGTTAATGATTGATCTGATAGGATACTGATTTGATGCTGGTGGGTAGATGATGATGAATTTAGTCTTGGGGTCGATGTCAGTTTTTGTGGTCTTGATTGCTCTGATATTGATGCCATTGTCGTTCTTGATTGAAGTGATGGCGGAGGAGGTGATTGTCTTTTCCTTCTCTTTCTCTTAGTTTTAATGTTGGCCTTTGCTTTAACTACTATGTGCTCTGCAAATTTATCAGGTTCTAAAATAATAATAATAATAATTTTATTCACTACTCTATGAAATCCCATTATCACACTTGTAAAACTTACCCTTTTCCAAACACAAACGATATCTTCCCGCCTGAATTGGCGCGGCGAGCTCGCCCCCGCTACTCTCGCCAGCCCCTCCTTCTTTCTGCTGTTTTGCTGCTGTGGACGACTTCATTTTGACTTGCCTAACAATATACTGAAGTCTCCTTTTCTCTAAAAACTCAAAGACCTGTTTCTGTCCAGTAGATGCTAGTGTTTTTGATGTCGATGAAGAGAGAAAAGGCGCTCTTGACACAATGGGTGATAATGAAAACCTCACACAAGACTCCATTGTGTACCAGTAACTATGACAACAGCATATCAATCACGTGCCCTGTACAATGTAATAATAATTAACGTGGGATTAGTTTATCATGTGCAGTAGTGATAATGATCATGATGCTGTAAAAGCTTCTGTCCTGTCAATTCCAGTCATGCCAACACCATTGTGAGAGGTCAGCATGGTTCCAATTTGTCATTTGATTAATAAGGTGACAGACTGAGGGGAATACCTTTATGACCTTGTATAGTCAATTTAGTCAAATAATGTGCGGGAAATGAAGGTCGTGCATGCTATTCTACACTAAGCTAAACTCAGGATATGTCTAACATTCCTAAGATAATATGTTAGTGATGCAATGTTGGAATTTCCTGCAGTGTCATGCTGTGTCATTCTTGCTATTAGACTAATAGAATCTGATTTTTCTTCTATTCCTCCGCTTTCTAGTTAACGTTGCCTGATGGATTGAAAGCTGACAAAACTGACCATGAAGTAAGTTTAAGATGTGTTTATTCTGCTCCCATTAAAACTCATAAGCTAGATTAACTGCATGCAGGCTTCTAATTCTATTAGAAAAGTTGTAGATTTTAATATAGTAATTATAGCTATAAGCTTTAACTTCTTATTCCTTGAAGGAGAATAGTTTTATTAATCTTTTCATAAGATTTTTTAACTGCCTAAACTTACTTCTCAAAGCTACAATAGTAAAGCTAGTATGCACACCGTACTATCATAGCTATACAGGATGTATTAATTGTATTCATTGCATAGAATTTGTATAAAAAAGGCTGCTTTGTTCTGTAGTATAGCATTTGTCAAAAGTAAGTGCTAGACTGCTAGTGATATGAAATGTATTCCTCTTTCCATGTAGACTAGACAAGAGTATATACATAGAGTATGGCTGAATTTGCAGTAAAATGTTGCCTTTTTCTATTTCTTAGTATAGCTACTGGAATATGCATGGGAGGCAGTAAGTCTCTGTAATATAGCCTTTCTTCTAAATTATCTTATTTTTCTCTTCAGAAAATGTTGATGTCCACAAGCAAGGAGGAACAGGGCAGAGAGCACAATTCCAGTGCTCATCTTTTTCTAGTGTCTGGTCTTATACAAATAATAATGGAGGGAATAAGTACTCAGCAGGTGTTTTGACTAATGGAGATATAATGAGTATTCAAACAGTCGTAGCACAGCATGAAGGGGTTTATCAGTGCAGCTATGGTAATGGCGGCATTGATACTTTTAATCTCATTGTAATGGGTAAGTTCCTATTTGCACACATGCAGTATCGCATTATCCCATTCTCTTTTCATCTGCAGCTGTGCCCAAGTTCAAAGGCTGTTCACCTGTGAAGAATTGTAACCTTAGAACAACTACTACAGTCTCAGAAGGAGACCAAATACCACTCAACATATCAATGGACTATGTCAATGGAGGACCAAGTGGCAAAAAGCAAGAAATTGCATTTGGCCGGCTAAAAAAGGGCTCCACATCACTTCTGAGCTGTTCCAAAACTGGCTGCTACAAAATTGGTCGGGCATCTTACACGCGTAGTAGCTCTGACCCATGG
>NW_003551814.1:0-2270 GCF_000090795.2 Amphimedon queenslandica | reverse complement strand
CGTTTTTACCAAATTAACTATAAATAATAACCATTGTAATGAATAATAATTATTTTGGCGTCTATTTAATTTAGCGATTTAAAGCTCTCTCGCTAATTATAGCTAAATTTAGTAGACGCTAAAAATAGTAGGCTTAAGGTATAATTATAATAGACTACATGCATTACACTGTACCCTGTACATGTACATGTACCCTGTACATGTACATGTACATGTACACATAATGTTGGTTTACTTGCTGTCTTGACTCTTCCACACTGCACATCATGGCACTCCTCAATTTCTCCTGTAGCTCTCTCATCTACAACACACAAAACATTCCATGTACATGTACCGTAAATCCTTAAATAGAAGCCGCATTTGAATAAACGCCGGGGTAGCAATACAATTTAACTATAAATACGCAACACTAGACTAGGAGTGACTCAGTAGTCTAGTGGATAATGCCTGAAGTTCCAGAAGTCAAAAGCATGAGCTCACGGGTTCGAACCCCGCTCTGGGCCTAAGTTTTTTAATTTTTTATATATTTTTTCGAGGTCCAAATACCATTTTAGGAAATAGACGCCCAGGCTTTTATTTAAGGAAATACGGTACATGTAATTGTACACATACAAATGAATTAATTATAATCATGATTTTATGCGAGCTAAACAGCATGAGCTTTATGAACTGACAAGTACTACAAAGTACATGTACATACATGTACATGGCTTTTTGAGTAACTTTTAAAATTTGTAAAAAATCCAAATTTCATCAGAATCAACTGAAACTTGCTACACAACATAAGAACATGTATATGTATCAGAAAATATTATAAAAATGGAAAATGCTCTCCTACTCATTTTACTATAGTACAGGGACTTTGTCTCAATTTTTGATTAATTTTTAAAATTTGTAAAAAAATCCAAATTTTATCGGAATCAACTGAAACTTGCTACGCAACATAAGAACATGTATATGTATCAGAAAATATTATTAAAATGGAGAATTCTCTCCTAGTCATTTTTAGCAAAATTTGGCCAAAGACCCTGTACTATAGTACAGGGACTTTGTCTCAATTTTTGATTAATTTTTAAAATTTGTAAAAAAATCCAAATTTCATCGGAATCAACTGAAACTTGCTACGCAACATAAGAACATGTATATGTATCAGAAAATATTATTAAAATGGAGAATTCTCTCCTAGTCATTTTTAGCAAAATTTGGCCAAAGACCCTGTACTATAGTACAGGGACTTTGTCTCAATTTTTGAGTAACTTTAAAAATTTGTAAAAATTCAATTTTTATCAAAATCAGCTCAAAATTTCTATATAGCACCAGAACATGTACTGTATACGTATAAAAACAAAGGGAAACCCGGATCAGAATACATGTACCGTATATTCTTAAATAAAGCTGGATGCAAATAAACACCGAGGTAGCAATAGAATTGAACTACACATGTACATGTATAAATACCCAAATCTAACTGAGAAATAACTCAGATGCCTTTTAGATACTTCCTTAGATTCCTGAAGTCAAATGCATGAGGTGCCAGGTTTGAATCCCACTCTGGGCCAGAGTTTTATTTTAATTTTTTTGAGGTCCAAATGCCATTTTAGGAAATGGAAGCCCGGGCTTTTATTTAAGGAAATACAGTATGTAGTACATGTATATGTATGTGCATGCAGTCCACCTATGTACACATTGTACATGTACATTTGAACAGTACCTCCTGGCAGGATATCTCATAGCTATTCTTAGTATCCTCAATCTCTTCTCTCAGTATATTCAATGCTGATTTATTCTTAGTCAGTAGTTCCTCTTGGCCCATGAGGCTTGTTGATTGGGCCTGTAGCAGTGACTCCAGTACAACCACACGAGCTGAAGACTGGTCCAATTGACTAGTTAGTACAAGCTCACGTCCTGTGAGCTCTGCAATGGTTCCCTGACTCTCTTCCAGTTGAGCATTCAACTCTGACCACTTCTCTCTCAAACTGGACACGTCCTCTTCTAGTTTCAGTGCTACTGGTCCCTCTTTGCCAGCTGAGTCTGCACGAGTAGTGTCTGGTACTGCTCTTTTTGTTGTCATGGCAGGATCCAGTTCGTCTCTCTGGGTCATAGGCTCTTGGTTCTCATCAGTTAGCTGCTGGATCTTAGCTTCGTGCATCAATATCTCTGCACTAAGCAAAGACTGTTTAGTTTCTAGATCTGTTGTAGACGAATCTTTATTCATCATCTGAAAATAAATTATAAATAATTTTGATACGTGTACATAACAATAATCTGTA
>NW_003551813.1:0-2271 GCF_000090795.2 Amphimedon queenslandica | reverse complement strand
TAACATACTCTTTTATAAACTTCAGAAGAGCATGACCAGTGACGTTGAAAATAAGCACAAGAATTCAAGGCGTACACTAGACATTAGTCATATCAGACACCTGTGAGGTTATTGATTTGTACTCGTGTACAAATATGCAAGGAAAGTACTCGAGTACAAGCCACTCCTTGATTATCAAAACATACACTACTCACACACAAATTAACTACATTACAACAACACTTGGCCGCAAGAAGACACAATATTCCTTCTCAGTTCACTGATTTGTTGATCACTTGTATAACAGATCTTTTATAAACTTTAGAAGAGCATAACCAATGACGTTAAGAGTAATTCAACAAGAATTTAAGGAGAGGACACTATTATCAGATTCAAATCATTACCACATGTACTAATGATAATGATAAATAGTTTCTTATAATACTATTAACATAAAGAGCATAAGGCTCAATCATATCAAACAATAAATCAAAATAAGGCTTGCTCTAGATTAACGTCATAGCCATACGGTAACTGTGAGGCTAACGTGAAGAGCAAGCTACAAAGATTAACAAAGATAAGGCCTAGATCTAATTAATAGCACAACTTCATTCACAAATACACTAACTAACTAACATGCCTCTACTAATGAACATACAAGTACAAACTAATAAGTAATTACTGTAATACATCTGAGTACCAAGTGGCTTTCTTCTTCAAAATAATAATTTCAAATTTGCAGTGCACAATGACATCCAAACAATGCAGTAGTAGATCTACAGACGTTTAGCTTTGTTCATGTCGGTAGGGGGAGTGTACTGATTTAAGTTCATTGGTATGCCCATAATTGACCAGGATGCACCCACTCTGAATAATTATTTGTCAATAAAATAGTAACAAGTGCACCCTTATGCTTGAGTAGCCTGCACTTATATGCACCCACAACTTTCAGATGCTGGAGATGCTTTTGGCTTTGTTTAAAATATTTTCTTAAAATTATTGAAAGAGTAATATCTACATATTAACCATGACTAGAAAGCAAAATAACAAATCAAGGAAAGGATAAAATCTACATAAGCTAATAAGTGATTTAAACAGCATAATTAAATAAGTATCATCAAGAATGAAAAGCAAAGTTATTTATTTGAGCGATCCTTCCACTTGTAGAGATCAATAGTGAGTGCCTGGGGTATTCCCATCATCGAGGAATTAGAGAAGACATCAACAAACACTTTAACAGAATATGGTATATCAAATGTTTTGATCACTTGAAATAAATTATAGGTGGATCCACTGAATTTATAAACAGCTACTTTCGCATGAGGATCTGCTGCAATTGATGGCTTATAATCCCATGAAGATGTGGCCATAAAGTATTCACCCCTGATGGAAAAAATGTCGAGTGCCATGACATGTGATGTTAAAATAGTTTGAAAGACCTCAAAATGTCCTGTGAAGTCACTCAATCTGTAAACAACCAATGGTCCATTTACACTGGCAGCCACTAGGAAGTGACTAGGATTAGCATACGTATAGTAGAGATTATACATTTCTGTTGAATTTGGTAAAGGTATTGCCTGGAATATCTCAAAATGGGATCCATTCAACCTGTAAATGAATGAGTTTACAATGCTTGATGAGCTATTATATCCACAGGTAATGCTTAAAAAGAGATTACCTTCGATGTCAAAAAAATTTGGTTTTATTCCACATACGGTCTCTAGAGATTGAAAAAAATTGAACTGATGATGTTTAGGATCCCATTTATAAACTTTAGAGGCTACTGGTGCAGTTTGTGAGAAATAATAATTTAGTTTTGTAAGAGTGATAAAGAATTCGCCTGCTGTCTTTCCGAATGTGATCTCATTAGTCTCATTAAAAGTTTGTACTTGTGTTAGAGTCCCTTCAATGTCTTCATCAAATGTCCAATTGTAAAGTCGTGCTCCTATTTTTTCTGTACCTTGGGAACCATGGCAGGCTACAGCGATGTATACTGTGTCGTTAATCTTAATGTTTTTTGTAGATGTTGCCCAAGGAATCATTACTGTCTGGGAATGCCTCAGTCCCTCTCCTGTATTCTGGTATATTGAGACACTCTGCCAGTGGCTACTAGTTGCTATTATGTACTGCCTCATTTGCTGTCCATCCCATGCTGAGAACTCATCAATGTGGTCCATATATGGTATGGAGGAAGATTTCCATTTAGAAAAAAACCTTGGACCTGTCAATCGATAAACTATTAAGTAAAAAGAGAGGTGATACAGTGTGAGATTAATTTCATACATACTAGTC
>NW_003551812.1:0-2272 GCF_000090795.2 Amphimedon queenslandica | reverse complement strand
AGTGGTTTCCCTTACTCTGGAGTGTATAACATAGCCAATGCCAGTGTGTACTGTGAGATGGAGCCAGATAACAACAAAGCCTGGCTAGTGATATTCTACAGGGACGGTACAGATGATAGTGTAAACTACAATCAGCCATATAGTCAGTACAAGAGATATCAAGGATTTGGGAACATCAGTGGTAATCATTGGATTGGATTGGAATTTATGCATAACTATACTCAGCTCTATAACACAATCTTACGCATTGAGCTAACAGCCAACAAAATCAAGCATATCCTCATGTATGATCACTTCAGTATCAGTAGCAAAGAATCAGGATACAGACTGAACGTTGGAAACTATAATGGGACACTCCCTAATTATCTCTCACATCACAACAACAATCCATTCTTAACCCCAGACAAAGAAACCAATAGCTACAATTGTGCTACTCTGCATCAAGGTGGCTGGTGGTACGAGTGCTGGTATGTGTTCTTTACAGGGACGACCAGTGAGATATATTGGGGTGAGTACATTTTTGAATCAGCTAGAATGTCGCTATTAAATAAACAGTGCACAGAGTGCTAGTAGTCTCATGCCATTTAAAAAATGGTTGAATTGAGTTGTGACAGGGTTGTTTATTTAATAGGCATTTTTTTCTTTTTTCCCTATTAATAATAATAATAATAATAATAATAATAATAGTAATAATAATAATAATAATAATAATAATAATAATAATAATAATAATAATAATAACAATAATGAGGTCAATCAAAGTGCTCTTCTCTCATCGACTCAGGACATTCGTTCTTTGGCCCTTCTCCTGTCTAGCAATATTCCTCATGCTGCAGGTGATTGGTCAGGAGTTCTTCCTTCCTCATAGGCCTTCATCTTTTAGACTGTGAATTTCAGCCCGGAGATATTAGTTGTTCTAGTGACACCACTGATTGTCCCTTTTGATTCTGCCCTGCTTATGCTTTTAAAGATCATGCTCTGGCATGTAGAGGTAACACAGAGAGAGTTTCTAGGCATCATGCTTTGGATATTATTCACTCCATTTTTGTTTTAAAATGTCCAGCTGAGTCATATTCTGAAGCAGATGGCTAATAGAGAAGATCACAAAAATCACTCACATAAACTAGTACTTCTTGTGATGTTGCTTAATGTTGCCTTAGCCACAGCTTAGCTTTATTAATTATGTGATTCCAACAAAGTAATTGATGAACTTTAGATATCTTTCAATAGTATCAAATGCCTTTTCATCATCTGTTACCATTGGTATCATTTGACTCACATTAACAAGAGATGGTAATTCCTTAGCAATAACTCTGAACATTCTTCAAGACAACATCTCAGTTTTCTTTTGTGTACTACGAATGCTACTTGCATCACAGGAAACTTTGAAAATAAAACTTTTCTAAAGAATAGTGGTGATACGTAAAAAATCTCCAAGCAAAAAACTTATATCATATGGCAATAAGTGATGCAAGTTGCTTTCAGCAATAGAAAGCAGTCTGTTTATATCTTTCAGCATTGAATTGAGGCCACAGATCACAGTGAGGTTTGGGTGAGTGACAATTTTTCATGAAAATTATACAAAGCATCATGAGATAGGCATAGTTTCTGTCGTTGCTTTGCTTGTAAATTGCACATCTGCTTGGGATTTCTTGGACAAAGAACTGTTTGATATTCTGATGGAACAGGTTTGCATATACTTTTTATTGTCAACAGATGGTAATTGCTCTTGCATCTCAACTTCTTTCCTAACTGAAGCACAGGTTTGTTTCTTCAAAGTCGTGTACTTCTGTCACACTTTATGATCTCTGTAATGAATAACTGTATGCTGATAATCCTTTGCAAAAGGATAAGAGAATCTTCTAAATTAAGGTTCATTACACCCAATCAGGATCTACCAAAACATAGTATTATGTCTTAACAATGACTGGTGTAGTTACAGCCATTATTCTTCCAAAACAATATATCACACTTCCAGTCATCTAGGAGTAACAAGAAAGTATTCATATCTTTCCTGTGAATGATTTTGCCAATTTATAATGATATTCATTGGGGTACCGTAAATGGAAAATTTTTCAGTCCGCCATTGTGGAGGTATACTATCATTAGCTATAATGGACCAACAGGCTAAAAACTGTCAATTCTACTTCACGCCACTCCAGTGTCTCTAAACAGTTGCAGGCTACTGAAAAGAAAGATAAAGGTTGCAATATTTTAACTTTTGAGACTATAACTGCTTGCTCTTCTTACAAAACGGCTGAAAGTGTATCAA
>NW_003551811.1:0-2272 GCF_000090795.2 Amphimedon queenslandica | reverse complement strand
AACTTAATTTTTATAGAATCAGTTAAGTACATGTATTGCGAGACTTTTCCTGGTCTACATGTACATGTACGTATGATAAACTGGAGAATAAAAAGTAAAAAATCCTGAGCAGGTCCTGATAATAATAGCCTAAATTGAACAAGCCTGTATTCATGAGTGTACATGTACAAACTAACCTGTGAATAATTCTCTGTTTATGTTTTAGCTGCTAATGAGAATACATGTACATGTACAATGTAAGTTGTTTTGATAACACCTTGTCACAATCATAATTGAATCCCATTTCAATACAGCATAATGACTTGTATAATTAATATGTGTATAGTCAATAGTTGAGTATTATGTAGAGCTTTTATATTAATGATACGTGTACATCATTCTACATGCATTCTTCAATCATTCAATGATTTATTTATCAAGTTAATGAATGTAGAACATTTCATGGTTCATCTTGTCTTTGTGACCACTCACCTGACTTGTGTTACTAATGTCTTGTCCCATTAATACATGTATTAAGCTTGCACATAACTGGTATATTCACAGTTCACACACTTCACAGTTCACACACAAGACAACTTGTTGATATCAACCAGGCAACATGTTGCCATAAGTAGAACATCTTTTTGTTGGCAATATGATTTAGATAATACAGTACCTCTTAGCTTTAACTTTACTATTACACGTCTGATATCTGCAGTTGCCACTCATGAAATGCATGTACTGTACATGTACATGAACATCAGTACGTAAGCACATGCTGCGTGTGCACATACTCTCACCCACACTACTGTAACACTGGTGTCAAAACGGGTGGATGACTTTTATTGGAGGAGAAAGAGCTTCTATTGAAGCAAGAAGAATAATAGTTTTTTTAAAAACTCAAGGCTGTTCTATTCAGTCAATTTAAGAGAGACTCGATCAAGAGGATATCATTATTTCAAAGTTGGGTTTATCATCAATATCAGTGACTGGGCACCTTCTGTGACTGGCAAAGAAGCAACAACAATGAGAGCAGAAGGAATAAGGAATGGCCTGGCCTCTCTGTGTCAAAAAGCAAGATACCAACTGGACTGGAGAGATACTCACCTCAAGTACTGTCAGCTGGTGAGAGGACAATAAGACAAAGAGATTAGACTGGAGCAAGGACAGATTGATGGATAATGAGCAATTGAAATTGTCATATTTACTGATAAATGCTCAGTGCAGCTGGACAGTCATTGCAGCTGGACAGTCATTGCAGCCTATGCTTTTGAACCATAATATTGACCTTAATATGATATTAATCATAATTTATATTAATTTATAAGATTTATAATTATTCTGAAAATTATACATTTAACCATTGACAAATTTAACCATAATCTTGACATTATTAAAATGATGGGCATAAAAAATTGTGCCTTACAAGTGTACTCTGCACTACATGATGAGTACATTCAAAGTACAAGATGTACATAATCAATACATGGTACTGGGACTAATGTGTATTGAGATCTCCCATGTATTGTACACTATAATTAAAATGATAGCTGAGCAGTACTGTAATCATACCACTAAAAATATCCACTCTTGATTATACTAATGGCAAACTAACATTTTTCTTCATATTGTGTCCATATACATTTACATGTATATCAATGGCTGTTCTTTAAATACATTATGCTTATAAAATATAATTTCCTTCATTTTGTTTTCTTCTTCATGGAATGACTGATGAATACGTGAGTCTTGACAAAATTTACAGCCTTCAAATATTTTGAACTATATGGTATAATACTGTATGAATGTATCAATTTTACTTTTCACAAAGTTTTAATGTAAGTAGCTATTGAGGCTTTCTTATAGTTACAGCTATTCCATTGCATTTACAATTGTAGCTTTACTTTTGTACATGTACGTGTATGCTAATGATTCAGTAAAATTTTGATTTATTATTTCTAGTAACAACAAAATTTCCATTTTTCTTTCATGGATTGACTGATGGATATGTGAGTCTTGTCTGCAAGAAGCTTGTCCTCATGGGCCCACCTAACGTTGGTAAGACAGCCTTTGAGGCACTCCTCTTCAACTGGCCGGCTCCAAGGCATCATCACAGTACTGCAATAGCATCACGACCAGTACGAGCTATAGAACGAATAACAGACCTAGCTGAGGGCAAAGTATGGGATGTAGTGGAGGCTAAAGACATTTTAAAGATGCTCTCTGATGCCATCAGTGATATAAGGAAGGAAGATCAGTCTACTGGATTCGCTTCATCTGATGGTTCATATCA
>NW_003551810.1:0-2272 GCF_000090795.2 Amphimedon queenslandica | reverse complement strand
CAGGACAAAAATCAGGTAAAAAAACAAAAAAGCCTCAAGTGGATTCAAACACACAACCTTCTAGCATTCCAAACTGTGCTCCAACAGTTAGGCTATCTGGCACAATCTAAATCCTAAGGCACATACATGTATACTGGGTAAAATATGCATATCTATAGTTAGAAAATATTTGTCATAGGAATTTATTTAAGCAGGGCGTTTATTCGAGCAAATACGGCACATTTATGTAAAAATTATATTGATATTTCATTTACTTCTGCCATGCAAATTTTCTACCACCATGCATACTCTATTTTGCCTATAATTGAACTGACTATCTGATGGTAATAGAATAGCCAGTTTCAGGGACAGGGTAACACTTTATAACCTACAGCAAACAAGGGTATTTGAGATGGGTTCCCATTTTATATCAACCAAATTAATTCCAACCCCTTCCACTCCTACTCCAGTTTTCATACAATCATTTCTCCCCACAAACACAGCCTCTTTTTTGGTTTAAAAATTACAATGCAAGCAGAAGAAAACACAGGAGGATCTTTGACAAAAGTAGCATACATTTGCATCATTCTGAACACTTTCTTTTTCATCATTACAGTGAGCCTTAACATTAGATATCGTAGGGAACTCTTTTTTGAGGGTCATAAATTTTGAGTTCTCTATTTTAAAAAAGGGTAAATTTTGCAAATTGCTTTCTGAAGTACATGACCTGAAAAAGGACCAGCAGAGTTGGAAAAATCCAAAGAACAATAAGTCTACAATCCCAAAAATAGCTAAAAATAGTCCAAAAGACCATTTTTACTATAGAAATGCTCAAGTGAAATATGTCATCACAACCACTTGTAAACAATTATTATTATTTTGAGGCCAGAATGAATTCACGTTTTTAGGAAAAAATTGCAAAATCTGCAAAATTTATAGCCCTCAAAAAAGGTACGCTACAGTAAAACCTGTAATGTTATCTCATTCTCTTTCTGGCTAAAATTTTCAACATCAATAACACTAATGGCTTTCAATAAGCAATAAAATGAATGAATAATTTGTGGTTCTGTTGTGTACACATAACTATGAGATTTTGTGCTTTTGCTTGTACCAGACTACATCATGCATTCATATTAGTGTAAAGGGAAAGGAATAGCAAATGTTGTACATGTAAATAATTTAGACACTAAAATACTTCAGCGATTAGTGCATGCCGAATTGACAATCACCATTTTGATACATATTTTTAGAACTGCCTGATGCAGCAAAAATTGGGGCACATATATGTATGTTTACAAAAATTTATAGATACAAAATAACTTTTATGGAGTACACACTAACCTAGCTCATCTAACATAGATTTTACAAGATCCGCTAGGCTCCTTGAGTGTTGATTTATAAGTACTTTACAAAAATTAATCAGATACTGTCTAGAATAGAGAGAATCATCCAAACCTTCTAAACCTGCCAATTGTCCTTCAATAGCATTCATCAGCTTGCTAGCTTTGGTATAAATAGAATCTGCTGCTATATGCATTTCAAGTTTGGTCTCTCGTGGTATGAGCTCTTTGGCATACAGTTCATTTGCTATTCTTACAGGATCAGCAGACATTGCATCAGTAAGACTTGCTGATTTAGCTTTCAGTATATCTAAAATGAAAAAATAGCTTTACATATTAGAGTACATTGTTTACCAATCATAGGACCTGGTCCTGGATTGAGTTCAATATCTCCTGCTAAGAGGAGAAGAAGCATGAAATGATGATAACAAACATTCTGATTAGACTCAGTATATATCTCAAAATACACAGCCATAGACTGCTGTACATTTATTTCATCAACACCTATCAAAATGCAAATAAATTACACAGGAATAAAGATTGCTATACCTTTGGATATACTTGGGTTATAACTCAACTGACTCATCAAGAGTACAACGAAAAAAATAATTAAAACACGAAGGAGCAAATTTTTTGAGAATTTTTGAATTTTTTCTTTCTTTGATGACTCTATACACTGGCATGAACACTGGGAAGCTTTAGCTGGTCTACCAGAAGCAGCTTGGCAACAGTTCCATAAGCCAATCCTGGCTCTCCACTGAGAGAGATTAATCATCTCACACTAAAAGATCATAAAAATATGGTGTAACCAACAATTTGTTAACAGCTTCACATAAAAGGATGTACATATTAATAGCAAATAATCAAAATGATGTAGTTAATGATGCTATACCATACTCGCCCCAATTAATGCAACCTCCTAATTATTCACCTCTACATGGCTCCACAAAAAA
>NW_003551809.1:0-2273 GCF_000090795.2 Amphimedon queenslandica | reverse complement strand
GATTAAAGTGTTGTTATCAATAATCCAGAATTTTTGTTCCATGCATGTTCTTTAAAGATCTTGTATATGCTTTCATTCATGTGGCTAATATTTTCAAGATCAATTCATATCTTGCATAATTTAGTTTTAAAAGATTTTGCATTTGATCTTGCAAGAACTTAAAGGAATCTTGATAGCAAGATCTTCCACTATCTTACATGATCCTTGTTCCAAATTCAGGAAAGATCCTGTTAAGACTTAGTAAGAATCTTGAAAAGATCTTGCATTTGATCTTGCAAGAACTTAAAGGAATCTTGATAGCAAGATCTTCCACTATCTTACATGATCCTTGTTCCAAATTCAGGAAAGATCCTGTTAAGACTTAGTAAGAATCTTGAAAAGATCTTGCATTTGATCTTGCAAGAACTTGAAGGAATCTTGATAGCAAGATCTTCCACTATCTTACATGATCCTTGTTCCAAATTCAGGAAAGATCCTGTTAAGACTTAGTAAGAATCTTGAAAAGATCTTGCATTTGATCTTGCAAGAACTTGAAGGAATCTTGATAGCAAGATCTTCCACTATCTTACATGATCCTTGTTCCAAATTCAGGAAAGATCATGTTAAGACTTAGGAAGAATCTTGAAAAGATCTTGCATTAGATCTTGCAAGAACTTGAAGGAATCTTGATAGCAAGATCTTCCACTATCTTACATGATCCTTGTTCCAAATTCAGGAAAGATCTTGTGAATTATTGTCAAGATTCTTGTCATGATCTTGTAAGAAAATTAACAAGATCTTGCTGGGAATTTTTACAAGGGTAGGGACATGTTTATAGAACCATTAAAATCTAACAAAATGTGTCATAAAATAAGAATAAGGAATATGTGTGAATTTGGGTCACCTACATGATTAGCATGTATATTAAGAACATGGTGTACTATTTTCAAATTATGAAACAAATTGTGCTAGTAAAAAAACAATGCAGAATTAAAACTTCACTAATTTCGTGTCAACTTTAAAGCATTATTTTAATTAAATCATCAGATTACCCACGCAGTTTTGACGTGACGTTGATCATAAACCTACAATGAGAGTTATTGACTTATTTTGAAAGGTGAGGCAAACACTAAATAATTGATCTTAAGTCAAAGCCACGGGATCGAGAAAGAGATCAGAATGAGAATTAGGAAGCTAGTGCCCAGGTTCATCAAACTACCTGCATCACAAACCTCACCAATCTACCCACCGTAACCTGGCTTAGCTCAACTGTATAGTGTTTGCCTGCTTTTAAGGAGTTAAAGGATCGAGACAAAAAAGGAAAAGAAAAGTCCGATCCTTTCTTCTGCTTAGAGTCCATATCACACAAAAAGGAAAGAGAGTGAAAGAGGAGAAGAAAGGGTTCCAAGCATGAGATACTGGGTGCCTCGATCCGACCCAAAAGGGGGACACGACTTCTCCCACACTCCTAGGCAAAACCCTCTCTCCTCCGCTGACCCTCCCCTTTCCTCTCACATGATTGGGACTAAAAGCAGGTCACTGTAAAAAAAGGGTAGCTCAACCCACACAGTGAAAAAATATGCTCATGTCTTCATTTAATCCGAAGCAGCTTGGATATGTTCTCCTCTCCTCCTCTGGTAGTCTATCAGTTCTTCTCCTTCCTCCTACCAGAATGCTAGTATTAGATGAAGATCCAATTAATATTGTAAACTGTAAATTAGTGCTGGATGCTTGAGCCTCAATGCTATGATAGCAGTGGAAAGTACTATAGCTGTGTCCACATCAATATCCACCTCCCTGTTAGCTGATGTCCTTCCAAAGAGCCGGTCATTAGTAAATCATATGGAATATTCTTGATTGATACCCTAGCTCTCACAAGGTACTGAATTAATGCATGATGCATGGTAGCAAACAATACTTTGATGTGATTGAAAATACCAAAATAGATTGAAGTTTTCTTGCAAGCAGGTGGAGTGATCCAGTGATGACAAACATTATGCAAGACTGGACACCAGGAGATGTTGCGGTTTTACACTACGTGAGGACACGTGTACAAACACAAACAAAAACATAATAATATATTATCATGCACACATGTACATGCAGACACTAACATATTAAAAACAAGAATATGAAATGTGGGCACAGGTACATGTACATACATACAGATCGAATCAGTAAGGGACAACCAATATATACAAACACACCAATAATAGCTAAGCATGTACATGTTAAGAAAACACTTGAATAGTGAGATGTCTCTATACTGCAGCTACTTATATAACCTATGACCA
>NW_003551808.1:0-2273 GCF_000090795.2 Amphimedon queenslandica | reverse complement strand
GGAGGTAGAGGTCGGTCAGTGATGATAGGAGACCAATGGAGTGTGGTAGGTCCATTAGTCTATTGTCTGATGCTTCAATGAAGGAACACTTCTTCAACCCACTCATCTCCTCAGGGAGGGATATCAAACTATTCATGTCAATCCACAGCTCCTCTAATGACTGGAGACGACCAACCACAGGAGACTGAGGAGGAGAAGGTAATAATACACTATATACTAGGAGCTGCTGCTGGTACTTACTATATTCTCAAACTCATTGCAACCAATGTCTAACCTCTCAAGGTACTTTAACTGACCCAACGACCTGAAGGAGAGATAGAGAGAGAGAGGGGGGAGAGAGAGAGAGAGAGAGAGAGAGAGAGGAGTAGAGGGTGTTTGTAAGTGGATAGGTGTTCCAGATTCATAATTGTAAACAATTAATTATAAGAAGTTTTAAAAGGAGATGTGAAGCCCCATACTACCACTCAATATCATTCCCATACAGTACAACCTAATGAACCTATAGTGTATCAATAATGATATAGATATGGCCTGATGTACATGTATGTTCAAACACTAACCTAATAATGATCATTATTAGTAAATATTACATACCAACTGCTTATAAGAGTTCTATTGTACTACTATACATTTAATAATGGCCAATACTGCAATGTTATTACTGATGTTATTATTATGTCCATTGACCATGAAAGTGTGTGTGTGTGTACGTGACTGTAGTCCACTTACTCTGGTAGTGACATCAGGTGGTTCTCTCTCAGTTCCAGACTGACCAGTTTACTGAGACTAGTAACAATAAGAGGGTGTGGTCAATCATATTCATTAATTATTCATAGACTATTACATTACTTTGAACACTCAACTAACGTTAATCATACAATGAACACTAACATTCCAACAAAACCACACCCAATGAATACTAGTACATTAATAGACAGTGTCACAGTGGAATGCAGTGATGGAGCTACCAGTAAACCAGGCTATAGCTCCCTCTCCTCCTCCAACTGACAGTACATTGTTATGGTCTAGTGATACTTACTGTCCGATGTTGACTGGTAGAGTACCCATGTCACATTCATTAGCAAAGAGGAACCTCAACTGAGCCAGGGAGACTATACCATCACACAACCTAATGATAATACATTAATAATGTATTATTTATTGATGGTGTTGTTGATGCAGCTAATATCAGTGAATGTGTGTTGATTCTGTTTATACATTAACTAAATTAGAAGTACATATAAATACATATTTAACACAATCATACACACCACAACACAGTACAATACAGTACAGTACAATACAATACACCACAATACAGTACAGTATACAGTACAGTACAGTAGAATACAATACAGTACAGTACAGTATACAGTACAGCATACAGTACAGTACAGTATACAGTACAATACAGTACAGTACAGTACAGTATATAATGATTAGTGTATGTGTGTGTTCATACAGTTCACCTTCCAATTGGGTTACAGGAGACATTTATTGATACCAGTTCAGAGCAGTTCTGTATAGCATCAGGAATGTTTGGTAGGTCTACATATTAAGAGACATTAGGATTAATAATGAGGTATTTATGGAGGTGACAGCCATAAGCATGACAACATTATCACAAACAACAAACAAGACAAGACAAGATCAGTTTCAAGATTATACTGACGGTTTCTGCTGATGTTGAGTATCTTCAGTTTGGTGAGTTGTCCAATGGTGGGAGGGAGGAAGAGAATGTTGTTCTCACTGATATCAAGTTCAGTAAGTCCTTCTAGAGTATGGAGACCCTACAAAAGGAGAGAGATAGAGAGTAATTGATGATTCATTGATTGCAATACTTGATCTTCTTCTTGTACTGTGGCAGACATTGGGCAAAGTTGAACGTTTAAAAATGATAAAACTACCAGCAACACAGCCACATATACCATACACACATGGAGCGATTGCAGTAATAACAAACAAATAAATGAAGACACAATAAAGGCCCAGGGGTCACACAATATTAATGTATAATACATGGCCAACCACAGAATCATAAACAATTATTATTATTTTATTTATTTTATGCACCAGCAGTGGTTTACACTAGGACCAGTGCTAAGACAACTCAAGAGGGCACAGTTCAGTGAGCATGCGCAGTAACCCGTGCCTCCATCACCCGGGAGAGACAGTCCTACCTTTGGAAAGGCTGAGAGGTAGTTTGTGTTTAGATAGAGTCGCTGGAGAGAGTGTCTGTGCTGGTATAGATCAGGGGGGACCTCGCGGAGATT
>NW_003551807.1:0-2274 GCF_000090795.2 Amphimedon queenslandica | reverse complement strand
ATTTTTGTACTTAGTTTTTGTTTGGTGATGTTTGTTCTTTGCTGTTTTGTGTACTCATGTCAGTGTCAGTTATACATTTATTATTTGTTTTCTTTGTTGCTATTCATGGTTGTATGCGGCACCTATTGCCAGTCTTGTGGTCCTTCCTATATATACCTTACATTGTTTGGGGAGTGAGATGCCTTTGGCATCTCTGGCGGTGTTGGTCCTCATCACTCACTCCCCCATCAATGTTTGCTCTGCCTGTAACCATCCTGAGACTCGTGTCTGTTACCTGCATTCCCTCCAGGTCGGAGACTACTTTGTGAGGTCCTTGCTGGGGGTGGGATTCTGATCCCAGGGTGACGCCATGTCCTCTTTGCCCGCACTCCCCTCCAGGGGTGTGGAAACTCTGTGTGGCCCATCCCCACATTGGGATCTCATTCCCATGGGGAGGGCATAACCACTCGGTTCCTGGGCCACATCAAGTTCCCAATCCACATCGGGATTTTGGTCGGGCATGAGCATCCCGTGGCTGGGGTAGGGGCACAGGGCAATACCTTGCCCTTGCCGATGCCCTTCTGCCCTTGCCATTCTGTGCAGGTGGGCATTCCCAGATGCCATATGAGGTGTCAGGTTTGGTTGCAGGTACACAGGGAGTGGCCCTTGTGAAATTCCAAACCTCCTCCCTCCTCTCAAGAGGTTTCCGGAGGCTTTATTATTAACAATTATATAGGCTCAATAAAATCACATATATATAACTGAACTTATCATTTGCAGCTTTGGCTAACTGCAGATTTGCAACATCATCCTCCAGCACCTTTGGATTCTCATATCTGCAAGGGACATTTTTATACTATAGGCTCAATAAAGTCAAATAACTGAACTTATCATGTACAGGCTCCAATAAGAAATTGAGAACGTCCTCATTGTCCAAACAAACTGAACTTTCAGTCCATGTGGATGATTATGGAAGAAAAGGTGATCAGCGACTGAGCATTCAAATTAATTATGAATAAGTCTTATTATCTTAATCATTCTAAACCCACCACAAACTAATAGCCCAACTACAATAAGAAAGCTGCCTTTAGCAAACCAGAGCTTTCCACAACCGAGGAAGGCAAGAAAAGTAGAAATTTCAAGGCTTGTTAGAGTGAGAAAGTTTATGAGTAAGTCTAACACCATTAGACCTGGTAGATGAGGTTGAGAAAGATACAAATTTGGTTATATCAAACGCAGGAAAGTGTATGTAGGTGATGTCATACCTCTCATAGATCATCATTAACGTTAATATATCAATCTGCTCTTATATTTAAATGTGTAATTGTGTAAAATCCATTTGTTGCTCTGTGCTGCAACCTCTTTAAGAGAATGATGTCTTTTGGTAGATGTGGTCTCCATACAGGAGAACATTAAGTAATTATGGGCTTCTTACAACAATTCCTGTGGTGGCCATCTGTTGGAGAACAGTTCAAGAAGAAGCACCAAGCATTTTTTTTACAACAGAAGTCTTTATCTTTTCTGGTCAATACTTTGTCATAGATATACCATCACTGTGTAACTGACACAATAATGGCAATTTTATTGAAAATTTTAAACATAGCTTTATTTTTAACAACTCCCTTATCTTCAGCCTGATCCACTGAGTAAGTACATAAAGTCAAAGGTGAGTGCATCTTTCGCTTCCTGCCTTCATTGCTTATAAAGTGTTTTTAATTTTTCATTACTTCTGAAGCATAATAGATGTGAGACATGCTTGGCATCGGAAAAGCAAAAAAGCTACATTGTAGATCTAGTGTGTTTACAATAATTATACATAACTCCACCCATTGTGTCAGTTGCATTGTCTAGAACTGATACAACGATACAGTTGCATATATTGTACACCTACTGAGCTTTGCGCTCTTTAGCCCTGGTACAATATATTAATGGCCCACCTTTTTGTTTGGTGTTATTGGACACCACACCTTTCATTGTCTTTTCTTATCATTGCTTTTGTGATTTGATATTTCCTGCCTTGATAAATTAATAATAATTATTATAGTAAAACACTTTGTACAAGACATGAATATTTCTTTTATTTACAAGGCTGTATTAGCATATTAGCATTTCAGTGTTTCATCATGGGAACCAGTTTTATTTACAATAGTTAGAGTCAGCAACCTACTATCGCACACCATCGATATTCGAACACTTTTTCTCACAGTTCAGTGATCAGAAGCCAGTGGCTATAATTTTATCTTGTAGATCAGATGTACCTCTACAGCTGTAACAACTTTCATAGAGATCAGTCCT
>NW_003551806.1:0-2275 GCF_000090795.2 Amphimedon queenslandica | reverse complement strand
GGACATTTGTTGTATAATTCTACTTACCATACTGCAATTTTGCACAGTTTTTGGAGAAAATTAAAAATTAATACCTTTTGCCCATTCATCTCTGTACATCTATTCCCGATAACATGATGGCTTGTTAATGATATTTATTGCTAAATGCTCAGTGGTGGAAGAGATCTATCCCAACCATACATGGAATAATATGTAATACCGTATTTTGCAAAATTTTCGAGGGCTGTAAATTTTGAAAATTTGCCTAAAAATCTATTTTTTTAATAGTAATTGTAATAATACATTTTACAGCATGTTACAACTATAGGGTATGTACTATTAACCACAGGCTTATCCATAAATAGTCAAGTGGTTAAAAGTACACACCCAAGAATTATCATCCCTGATATAGGCAAGTCTTATTAGGTTATTTTCATGCTGGGTCTAATGTTTTGTGGTTTGCCGTGGTTGACAGTTTACATAGCCTGTAAAATTTTGAGGTAAGCCTCAAAACCACGAAAATAAAGAACTACGAAAATAATCCATTATATGGTATTTTTATACAGCCTTGACAGGCATTATTGCCTGTTGCTCTGGCTGAACCACTACCATTATTCTATCATAATTATTGTGGCTGATTATCACAATCGTATCATATGCTAGGTTGATTGCCACAGGCTACCCAAAATCCCTGATACAGAATGTATCAGGCTGAGTCATGACTGAAAATCATTTATGATTTGGATTAAAATTCTTGGCCGTGTACATACACACCCATTGAAGTAGTTGTAAGGCCCATAATGTAAAATGTGATTTGACATACACACCCATTGAAGTAGTTGTAAGGCCCATAATGTAAAATGCAATTTGACATACACACCCATTGAAGTAGTTGTAAGGCCCATAATGTAAAATGCAATTTGTCAAGTGAACTGAACAGAACTACACTCCAATACACTAAATGTTGGAGTTTACTTTCGTATTCTGATAGATCGGTAATATCATCAATAATTGTTTCACGAGTGCTAGTAGCTCTTTCACTATCAATATCTGAAAACAATAGTTATAATTATTGTAATAGTCTAGATATAGAATCAATGGACTGACCTTCCTCATCCTCTTGATCAATTAATAACCTCATTTCAGCCATTGTGAAAAAAGCTAGCCACTATCTTCAGTATCTTGCACTTGCAGCTGGCCAGCTGCGGCATGGACTACTGGACTCGGAAAAATATTATAGTTACCGAGCATAATATTTAATCATAGATACTATATATACCCGTATATAGTATCTATGATTTAATACACAATGCATGTACATTGTACATCTAGGGGATGGATTTACGGATCATGCACGCAGCCAGTCTCGCGGGGCCAGACTCAATTTTTATTAGAATTCGCAGCCATGCCCCCAAATAAGTGGGTGTGTAGATGTCCTAAAATTCCTAATTACAGCGACAAGCTTAGAAATGGCTGAATCAGAGCTTGCAAGCAAGTTAAACAGACAACAGCAGATAAACGATGGAGAAGTAAAGGCTGCTAAAGTCTCCCAGTCAGTGTATGCAGAGTTTAAAGAGTTCTCTATACAAGAAATCAAAGAATACAGAAAGATATTCGTAAAGTAATGAATGCCTGTTTACACATACTAGTTTACACACTAATACGCTTTCTTTTTCAGATATGATGTAGATAAGAGTGGTTTTATTGATTTTATGGAGCTTAAGCTGATGATGGAGATTGGAGAAACTGGGAGAGCCCCAGACCCACCTTGGACTGAAGGCCATGATAAAAGAAGTCGATGAAGATCACGACAATCAAATTAGCTTCAGAGAGGTATGGAAAAAAAGATTCTCTTTCCGCTATTTTTGTTTTGTGTACCCTTTTAACATCTGCTTTTCCTTGTACCTTTACTCCTCATTCTCATTTCTCTGGCATTCTTCTCCATTGTTCCCATTCATGTGAAAACATTTATCATGTTTGTGACCATAAAAGGAAGTTCTATTCCCATACATGTCTTGCTTGCAATGAGCCTACTATAATCTAATTTTATTCCTTATGTTTATTATAAATAAAATATCAAATTCCCTTATGAGTTGCAAACATAATAACTCCTTAATTAAAAAATTTGGTCAAAGCCTAAATATTAGCTATAAAATTACCTGTAATTTTTATTACACTTTCCGTTGCATATTGATGTCCTTATGCTGTGTAGCAAGTTTGAGCTGATTCCAACTTCAATTTTTTGAGTTACGGCCATTTTAAGAAAATGTCAAAATTCTGAAAAATACCCAAGGCT
>NW_003551805.1:0-2275 GCF_000090795.2 Amphimedon queenslandica | reverse complement strand
ACTACAGAAGACAATGTAACAAGGTCAAAAGCACAGCAAAAATTGCATATAAAATTGTTAGAAAATATAAGCTTGCTTATTCAAAGCAGTTTCATGCATTGAACTCAGGTTATATAATGCAAAAATGTAAAACATGGTATAAAAGAAACAAAGACATCAAACTTACAAAATTTTTACAATATTCACAAAAATGTATTCACAAAACCCCTTAAACAAAAAATTATGTCTAAAAAACATTATCCAGGCCCAAATAATAAAACTCCTTGAAAGTGTATTATAAAAATAGAGACGCAATATTAAGTGCAACGAAAGATGAGTTTTTACGATATTAATTTTGATAACGAAATGGATAAATTAAAGATGGCACTAAATAAAGAAAATAAGAAGTATCTAAATAAAGATTATAATGACCGTAACTGTGGTCAACTATTGTATCGATTACGTTCTAATGACTCACTCCCTGCACCAAATAGTGAAGCAAAGGAATAATATTTCACTAAAGTTATTGAAGCATTATATTACAGCCCTGAAATAGTTCATAATTTATTGCCATTAAGTATGAAAAGAATAGATTTTGAGAACTCATTATATGACAGTAAATGTAATGCTGCATGAAGTATATTGTTAGAATCAGTTTTGAAAAGCATGTCACAAAGTAGGCATATTGATAAGTGCAGCAAATAGCATTAGGAAATTGCAGTTGAATAGTTTTAGTCATTTTGGTGAGCAATATCACACAAAGAATAGTAAGCCTTTTATGAATCAGCATATTTGTATCCTAATGATAATTCTGATTAGATACCGGTAGTCCAATTACAATCCCTGTTGATACAAATGGCACCTGTTATGTAGCAGGGATTGTTGATGTGTCATGTATTGATAGAGTAGAAGAATGTAATGATGATAGTGACTATGAAGATGACAATTTTGATAACGATAGAGTGTATACTAAGAGAAACCCTACCCTCAAATGGCAATGTACAGGGAAGTGCAAGCCTTTGTTAGAGACTGACATTAGTTCAATTATTGAAGTTAGACATTTTGATGAGCCCATTAAAGAATTAAGGAAGCATTAAAATGCATGTAATAATTGTCCTAATAAGCATTATATGACAAGATCCCTGCATGTTGAAGAAATAGATCAAGCGCATAAACATGATTAATGCGATAATGCAAGTGTAACGGTAATTTTAAAAAAAGATGAAAATAATGTTGAAAAATATTTTAAATATTCAAAAATTGTTTATGAAAGGATAGGCCATCCTATTGTGTGTAGTAGCAATGACACGGAATGTAAAAGCATGTTGCGTATTTTAAACAATGCATTTGTTCATTTTTCTTTGTTGAGATGCTTTTTGAAACACTATCATGTCGCTAATTCTTCCCTTGCTGATGGTGAGATAGCACAATTGATAAATTTAATAATTAAAGAATCTGATGAGACAGAATTTGATAATGTGTATTACGCTATAAATGATAGTGAAGAAGACCCAATTAAAATACCAAACTTAGATACTTTGCTCTATTTTCAGTCTTCAGATGCAATTTATGAATTTAAAAAAGCTTTGTCTGATCAAGCAGTTAATGCATGTTGTAGCTGTGAGACTTATAAGAAAAAAGTTTGTCACTGAAGCTAAAAATTTAGATAGCGATGTTTGGAACATCCTATTAGATTACATTAGAAAGACTGATCCTACAGCACTGAATAAAATTATGTATATTTTTAATGATTGTAAACCTATTATTAGGAAAAATGCAGTTCCAGCACGTTGTGTGCTCAATGGGTTAAAGTGTGAGCAACTACACAAATAATTGGAAAATTTGTATTCTTTAAGTTGCCAGTTAATACAGAGGGCCAAGTGTTTTTAGACAATTGTTAAACTAGGCACACACACCTTAAAAGTGCCAGCCTATAATTCTTTGAACGCACTTAAAGGTGCACAGTTTTATTTACCACTTCCATTAGAAAAAAAAATGGAAAATTTAAATGAGGTTGGTATAGATTCTAATCATTTGCCTAATCCAGAACTTTATATTATTATTAATGGACAGCCTACTAAATCAAAAGTCTGGCGTAGAATAGTTGATGTAAATAAAAAAAGCAGCACTAAGAAAATTAAAAGAAATAAATTGGCTTTATAGAAACGTAGACGATGATTCAATTGACGAATCGTCTAAAACTGTTATACAAGTAGTTAGCAACACTACTTGTAAAATCCTTGAAAAAGCAAACGATGAAGCTTTAGAAGGCCTTTTGGCATATACGATTAGACAT
>NW_003551804.1:0-2276 GCF_000090795.2 Amphimedon queenslandica | reverse complement strand
ATGCATATATTCTATACACATTATCAAGAGTAGACGATAGTTAGAGAGAGTGTTGAACTGCACTATGCTAGCTGGAATATGACCGCGTAGAACTTTCTTGCGCATCTTTGGGCATTCCCGCATACTGGGTGTGGCTGAGTAGGAAAAAATGGCTGCCTAGTTTGCTCAACAAGGTTTACTGGCCTTTGTGGAGTCTCTGCTATAGCTGTACTGCATAGCAGGCTTCAGCAGGATTATAAAGTGTACGAGTATCATGTCTAAAGCTTCTTCAAGTGTTCTCCACTGTTCCTTATGCAAACTTCTACACGTGCTTTTAGTAGGTACACCCACGCTTCAGGTCTCACGTGACTTAGTTCTATGCGGTCATATTCCAGCTAGCATAGTGCAGTTCGACACTCTCCCTAACAATCATCTACTCTTGACATTATAATGAAAAGAATAGCAATTAAGATGCTTTAATTACCAATCCACCCATGTCGTTTACATAAAGTGGGTGTAACCAGCAAACAAAATGGTAGCTTACTCATGGGAACTTTCTAACAGCAAAATGAAAATATCATATAGAGAGAGGACCTCTATAAGTCCTAATAAGAACCCAGCTATACATGCAAGATAGTGAAAAATTAGGAATACTTTTACACTAATTAGTACTTCTAACTAAGGCAACGGTTAATGCACGAATTTGAAATTATAAGATACATGTACCGTACATGACTACATGTACATGTATGGTATGTACAATGTAGATGTTAATGTACATGTAACTACATGAACATGTATGTATACCAATAATATTTAATGATATAAAACCAAATAACTTACACTGCCTGAAAGTGATGGATCAACTCCTTTCTTCAGCAGTAATTCTACAACATCACAGTTTCCTCCTACTGCTGCTTGAATAAGAGCAGTATATCCTTCCTATAATAACATTCAAGATAAGAATAGGTTAGTTTGTTAATGTTGCAATTGCCCCAAAACATTTAACAAATAATAACATTTTAAAAGAGTATAGTATTACATATTGCAGTTTAAACACAATACCATATAGCAGGAAATTTTAAAAGGAATTAAATTTGGCAATTAAATTTGACGTTTTGATAGCCGTTCACCAAAATAAAACCTGCCATTTTTAACCATTATACGCAAGCTCAATAGTATGTGGCCACAAATTCTCCAAATTAAAATTTGCCAATCACCAAAATTTAGCAATTCACCAAATTTAGCTCCCTCCAAAATTTGCCACTGAATGGAATTTAAAGGTATAGTCTCGTGAAGTCAGACCCTTCCCTTTTGACCCTGGGACACTGTTTCAGTGTGTCAAAAAGTATAGGAGTCTAATCATAGGCAGCGGAACATAATTTATTTTGAGGGCTGAACACCAATCAAGTTAGTAAAATGGGTGTGGTTTTATGTAAAAAAACGGCTGCTTATTTTCTATTGTTGGATTTAGAGTGGTTTTCTTTGTCTTTTTCTCTAAATAAAATGAAGAAACGATGACTGCAGGTCTAGTTTTATTGATAAAAGTTAGTTTTATTCAAGGTTGCAGAGAATTTTTGGGGGGCTCTGCCCCTTCTGTTTCAAGATTGCAGTCTACACAAAGGCGCTACACTTCTCTGAACACCGGAAGCGTAGGAAATCATATGGTTACACAGATACTTAAACAGTGCTGTAACTAGCACCATTAAGAGAAAAGTTGCTTGTTATAAAGAAACAAGTTTCGTTTTCATGTGCGAAGTTTAAGCAAAGATATGCCACCGTGAAAATTATTTGTTTAATAAGAATTGTTTGACTTTGATTTTTGTGCAAATCATTCACAGAATACCTGGAACCTCTACAGTCTTTCCATAGACTTAGGAAGGTGTAGTCTACATGTCCTGCTAGTTTTAATCTTAATGGAGCAGATATAGCTGTAGAAAAAGTCCCATAAACTTGGTCATAATTAGGCGACCTAAAATCCTTGATATACAAGAGCTGTTCTCCTTATTTTATCATACAAATAGAACCAACTCTCCTCCTTGCTATTATTAAGAATGAGCTTCATCTGTGCTACTGTTTAGGAAATACACATCTACTTGCACACCCACCATCTTCACTTTTTAGCCACAAAGCAACTTTGATTTTTGTGCAAATCATTTACAGGGGTGCTGGGCCTTTGCCAAAGGGTCTGGTAATGTACTTACCTTTGCTTAATACATTGTGAGACTCTGCAGTTGCTGGGTCTTATTTTATTCAGGTAAATTTCCCCTCAAAGTTGTTATGTTTTTCACAAATGC
>NW_003551803.1:0-2276 GCF_000090795.2 Amphimedon queenslandica | reverse complement strand
TCATTAGGAACAGAAAGCTCAGGAGGTGAAAGAGAGATTGAAGGGAGAGACAGAGAAACAATAACACACAGAGCAGCCAATAATACTCAGAGCAGCCAGCAGCCAATAATACTCAGAGCAGCCAGCAGCCAATAATACTTAGAGCAGCCAGCAGCCAATAATACTCAGAGCAGCCAGCAGCCAATAATACTCAGAGCAGCCGGCAGCCACTAATACTCAGAGCAGCCAGCAGCCAATCATACTCAGAGCAGCCAGCAGCCAGCAGTGTGATTGCAACAAAAGCTACACATTGTGCTAACAGCGAAGCCACGCCTGCCGACCAACCCTAGCCATGTGGCAATCAGTTCATGGATATTAACTTCGTTTAACCTAGGTGCTTAAACTCCAGAAAGATGCAAAAGATATACGATGAATAAAAGATACACTTTGTTTTTAATTATTACAATAAATGTGGGGGGGGGGTTGAACAAGGTCGAGGAATTGGGAGTGGTATAGAAGAGAGTTAAAAGTGCATGCAATCTGTAATGTACAAGTCTGTTAGCATAGATTACATGTATGTCATATTGCATTTATAAGGAAAGAGGAAGATCAAATAGCTACAGTGTACATGTACATGCATTAATATCCAGTGGGGCCTCCATTGCACTCAATGACTTTTGGTATTACTTTACGTTAGTGTCTGATATATTTACTACACGTTCTTCTATCTACAGTTTCCCAAAAATCCATGATTCCTTTGACTAATTCCTCCTTTCTTTGTGGCTTCACCACTCTCCTGACATATTCTTTGAGCTTGTGCCATAGATTTTCGATTGGATTAAATCCGGGGATTCTGGTTGTGTTTTCCACTAGTTTAAATTGTTGGCATCTAACCACTCCTTTACTTTCTTTGAGGAATTTTTGGGATCATTATCCTTGGAGATGGATGTACATGCTGGGTATAAAGAATCAGTCCATTTTCCGAAACTTCAATGAAACCAGCTGAATTCATTCTTCCTTCAAACAGCACAATCGGCGTGTTTCCTTGGCAACTTATACCTGCTCATCCATGTACCTTATAGGGGTGTTTTGCTCTATATAATAGGTTTTAAATAATACTATTTATATACATGTCATATTAATTTAGTGCTACCTTGGTTTGGGTTTTGGGGGTGCACCTATTTTCCTACATGAAAATCTCCTGTGGGATTCCAGTTGAATTGTACACTCATCAGTGTAAACTACATCAGAAAAACCAGTAGTCTGGTGCTCCTGCAAGTGATCTTGAGTCCATTTCAATCACATCTCTTTATTTGGTCCTCTAATGATCTGGCAGTATGCACTCCTACGGTATGTCCAACCTAGTGTATCGCGAGACATCAATATTGTTTTCAGTGACAGTGAATGACCTTACTCAACAAGAAGTTTCTGAAGTTGAGTAGCAGTGCTTTCATCATCAGCTTGCATTTCATTCTCTACTATCTTTAAAACCTCTCCAGTTACTTTTGAATGTCTTCAGATTCTACATTGTCAAAATAAAAAAAAAGTAGTAGAATTAATACTGACAAACCTGGCCTTCGAGTAATTGAACCAGTTTTCATGTAATTCTTAATCAGTCTGCTCACACCTGAGACTTTGACATCCAGTCCCTCTTTCCTCATAAGAATTCTTGTGGATTTGTACCAAAGTGCTACAGTAAAATTTGTGAATACTTACAATGATTCTCAAAATCTTACAAAAGAAATGTAAAATCCTTTGTTGTTTGTAAGTGCTGTACAGTTTACACCATAGCTTTTTGTCACTAGTCCACCAGATAATAGTGGTGGGCGATGTATTAATACAGTATCGATACCATTCGATATTTCTATGTATTGATACGGTATTGAATCGAAAACCATGAGATTGCAAAAACAATTCGATATACCACGCCCATTTATTAATAGTTACCACTAATTAACTTAATAGTTATTACAAAAATATTAGCAATAACAATTAATAATCATTTGAGCAGCTGTAAATCCTGCAATAGCTTTGTCAGGTCACTGAGGTCAGCTGCACTGCCAAGTTTGAATTCTTGTGGGAGACTGGGAGTCTGGTAGAAGGTGCCTGTTTAAGTTTGTCTAGTAGTTCTACTGATCTAAGTATCATGATGGCTTCTAGTTCTTCTGTTGGTGTAGAGTCTACTATCTCTAATGATAGTTGGACACACTCTTTACAAAACTAGATGCTCTCAGTGCCCATTGCGATCTGTGTGACTGTAAAATAATGACATCTAAAAATACTTCAAACATGATGAA
>NW_003551802.1:0-2276 GCF_000090795.2 Amphimedon queenslandica | reverse complement strand
GACATGAAAGTATGATCAACAGATTGGAGAGGTGGAGCATTTTACCTTTTCCCCTCAAGAAAAATATAAGGAATTAGAAAATGAAGGAACAAATCCTCCAATTTGCCTATTTTCTTAGGTAGACGCCTGCCAAAATATCAATGAATTAATGTTAGAAAGTCTAGAAACTGAGAAAATAGGAAAAGCATGTGTTGATGTTGTTGATGAAAGTGGCAGCACAGCAAAATTTGACAAAAAACAAGAAAAAAATTAGAGAAACTAAAAGATCAACCAAGCAAAACAGCTGGTTTAGAAACTGTATTGTCTTTAGCAGTAGGCTGTAGAGTAATGCTATGATGTAATATTGATGTGACTGTAGGATTAGTTAATGGTGCCATTGGTACAGTAATGGGTATTTATGCTACACGTATATCAATCAAATTTGATCATATGGATGTACCTTGTGACATAGAAAGGGTTACATCTAGATTTATGCTATCTAAGAATTTGTATATACATAGGAAACAGTTTCCCCTTATACTTTCTTATGCTATTACTATACATAAATGTCAGGGCCTCTCACTAGATACAGCCATTATTGATTTATCTACTGATGTTTTTGGGGATGGTATGGCATATGTTGCATTGTCTCGTGTCCGCACATTAAATGGATTACATTTATTATCATTTGATCCTCTCTCTGTTAAAGTTAGTAATCTGTGCATTTATGAAATTAACAGGCTGAGAAGTAAATTTTGAAAAGACTTACCTCAAATCAAGAAAAGTAAAGGAAAGAAGAGATAGATTCAAGTGACTGGTATAATTGATGATGGTGAACCTTGTAGTAAGAATGCCAAGGTGTCTGTAAGTCATGTACAAAGTACCAGTAACAGTACCGTTAGTAGAAATAAACGTAAGAGTACTAATTTACAAAAATCTAATCGCCCCAAAAAGAGTAAAATATGTGATGATAATGCTTCCTTGCACCAAAAAAAGAAAAGTTGATGCGGACAGTAGTGCTGACAATAGTGCTTTGGCATTGCCTCGCCCAAAAACAGATAATAAATTAATTGTTTCAATTAATTTGAAAGACCTAAAAACCAAATTTAATGTGAAAGATGAGGATAATTGTAGTAGTCTCATTGTATCTATAAAATTCTCAAACATTAAATGTAAACCAAAAGATGATAAAACCAAGTGTGTTGTAAAAAATGACCATTGTAGTAGTGGTCTGATTGTATCTATAAAAATCTCAAGCATTAAATTAAAGACAAGTCATCCAAAAAAAGATGATGATGTCATCTTTACTTATGAAGAGCCTCCCAATCCAGATAATGTAAGGAGGAGACAAAGGGATTATGTTTATTACCCTGCTAATGAAGAAGTTCAAAGAAGGTGGTGTGAGATATTGAACCTTAAGTTTGTAACAGCTGCTAGAATCTTACCTGGCAGTCCAACAACACCATTGTCAGATGAAAGAGTTCCTAATAGTACTCTTGATGTCCTGGTGATGGGAACTGTTTATTTTATGCCCTGTCATATCTCATTACTGGGTCCATTTCTCAGCATTATGAATTCCGTAGAGCAATTGTTAGTAATATGCTAAACTTTGAAGAAGAATTGTTTAATAGTACATTAAGTGCAACCAGATATTCAAGCATATATGATTACATAAATAAGTCAAAAATGTATAGAAATTATGTGTGGGCCACTGACATGGGGATTATTACACTAACAGCATTATTAGGTATAACCATATATTCATATTCACTCACTTCTACTTTTGTTGACTGGGCTAGATATTGAACCCAGGAGTTGTATGGCATTCCTTGTGATACTACTACACCTGCTTTGTATTTGAAGCATGTTGGTACTAATCATTTCTAAGCAGTTAAGTCTATTAATATTTCTTAAGCATTGATTGTTGATGGAAAGTGGGTATGGTGATTGGGAGGTCCATCATCTTTAAAACATTGGTTGTTTAATGTGACTTTTATTTCACTGCATGTGCAATGTGAGTGTGTGAAAACCAGGTGCATATCCACCCATTATTGCTCAGTATAAAGTGATCAAACTGCATTCAGGATGTAAGATTAATCAGTGTATAACAGTGAATATTGATTACATGTTGCTATAATGGACAGGGAGAGGGTGTGAAAGTGGTTTACTGTTCATTAGAGTTTAGCATTGATTCAATTTTGTGTGACTATTATTTATGTAGGACAGAGGGTTAGGAAGGGAGGAAGCTGTCATTATCAATTCCCGATCATGTTTGTGGCTTGTACTACATGTTTATA
>NW_003551801.1:0-2277 GCF_000090795.2 Amphimedon queenslandica | reverse complement strand
TTCTAAGTTCTATTGCACTATGTAAACTTTTAACCACAGCAGTGCTTATATCAAATGTCAAAGGGATTACCATGCCCTAAGGCAGTATAAGCAATTTATCAGCACTGCAGCGTCTTTGAAATTTGGCTTAGGTAGGATATAAAGTAACCTTATCCCTCAGTATGTATATGAAGGAATTATTTTTGAGCTAAGGTAGTTTACAGTTAAAACCTATTTATTTCCGGTACCCTCTTTCTTATTTAGTTCCTGTATTATAGGAGGGAATATATTATGAAGAAGACATCCTAAACATTGAAGCATAAAATGGTTAATACAGATTGTGGATACTCAAAGTGTTCATAATCCTTCACACTTTAAATAATTGCTTGAACTAATTTAATAGGAGATTTTACTACATACCTGAAAAGTCTACTAGGACCAATAGTATAAGTGTGTGGAGTTGTGCTAAAATCTCATGTATTTAGGAGACAATGAATACATTCAAAACCACCCCCATCAGCTAAAGGTGGAATAGCTTCAAGTACTTTTACTTGCAATATCCCATTCATTTATTCACTTATTCTTGGGTATGTTGCTATATCCCAGTTTGATTTCTTGGGAGACTCTCCTTATAGAAGCTTAACATAAACTATTTCACGATGCTTGTTAAACATACATTCTGTGGTGAAACAGTATAAATTTTGAATAACTGATGTGCCTTAATTTACTATTTGTGAAAATGCGTAGAGCCAAGAAAAATTCAGAAATTTATATTTATAGAAAGTTGAAATGACGTATTTAAATAAAAACAGTATTTTTTGTTGTCTACAGTATGTATGTGGGCAATTATATATTTTTATCCCTACACACACAATCAGTTCAGTCTCATCAGATTCTGAAGAGAATGCAAAGACAGTTTGGTGCTGAGATTTTCACTGTCACATCACTCAATGCTACTATACCTCCTCAGCCTGCTATATGAAGAAGTAATAATAGATTGTCCTATATTATATTATTTTATTGAACCTTATATTATTCAATAGAGAGATACAAGTATAAGCTGAGAATAGAATAATATTAGTTCAATTGAGAAGCCATCTACTGGTTTTATCTGAATCAAAGGTATCTGTGATGTTCATTTTGTATACATGTATTCATCTTGCTAAATATTTAATTTTTGGAATGTACCTTTTAATGATCTCTTATGTTTTGAAATGAATAGAAGTTCTTGCAGGGTTTGCCACAAAGCATGCCATGTAAGCTAAACAGCATGCACAGTATATAACATTTGAAGCAACTTTTAAAATTCATAAAAATCCAAATTTGATTCGAATTAGCTCAAATTTTGGGGCAAAATACAAGCATGTGTATGCATTAGAAAAATTATTTGAATGGAGAATTTTCTCCTTGTGATTTTGTTAAATTACCCTGTATAGTACAGGGTCTTTGGTCCAATATGAGCAACTTGACAATTCACTGGCAAGAAACTACGTCTATGAGCACTGTGTAAAATCATATAGGAAGCACTGAGTGCATGTATGCATTTAAATATTTTAGTTTCATCAATTAAAGGAGATACATACATTGGTGTTAAGAAATAGGGGCCCTGGTGAAATTTTTAACAGTTGCTTCTTAAAATATGTATCATACTGAACAGGTCTATGTACAAAGATATAAACCTGACCACATGAGAGGATGATGTTATTATTATAAGATATACATGTAGATTTCATTTTGTTTAACAATGTTTAAAAACACATTCATTCATGCATGACTTGTGGGATTTGCCTCCTGGCCCTGATGCAAATTTTATTTCTACCCTATAAAACTATATATTCATATACATGTGTACAATAGCCTTGATGTTCATATAAGTTGGCATTTCATCATGTTATCTTTATGGATTTACAAGTATTAATGAAGTGAACACATACGTACATTGTGTATACTCACTTTATTAGTAACGCGGTAGCGTTACTAAGTAGGATCATAGATACAGTATACAGGGATTGGAAACACCCGGATAATTAATGGTTGATGCGCGTTACGGGTTAATAATTATATTCAAAATGGCCGCCCTATAGATGTTAAAATTACAAACCCTGTTTATTTCATATATCTTGACGCTGCAGTATCACTGACACTTGATAACTATTCTACAATGTAAAAACTAATAGTTGGAATCAAATAAAAGTTGCATGCATAGCAAGTTTATCAAAAATAATCAATAAACGCCAGTATTCTTCACTTGCAGAAACAGCCTTCCAAATATCCACAGGACAAAAATAGTCACTTCAT
>NW_003551800.1:0-2277 GCF_000090795.2 Amphimedon queenslandica | reverse complement strand
TACTCTTGTATGCAATTGAAAAGCCACTACCCAAGCAGCCCATCAGGTTATTATGTACTATCAACTAATGGATCAACTACTTATACTGCTTACTGTAATATGGGGTTAATGTGTGGTTCAGGAGGAGGGTGGACAAGACTAGCATATCTGGATATGACTGATGCTACACAGAACTGTCCTTCTGGGTTTGGTCTGTACCAATCAGGAGGAGTTAGAGCTTGTGGTAAACAAACATTACATGATGGTTGTATATCAGTTCAGTTCCCATCTCATAATATCAGTTATTCTCAGGTGTGTGGTAGAGTAACAGGATATACATTTGGTTCTATAAATGGTCTTTCTGGTGGCACTGAAGGTGTCATTATCAGTCGTGGTTCTTCTCAGCAACACGTCTGGTCACTAATTGCTGGCAATAGTGAATCAGGTTCTTCATCAAGCTCATGTCCTTGTAATACTGGGAGTTCTGTGTTTGTGCCATCTTCTATTGGTAACAATTACTTCTGTGAATCAGGTGTTCCTAATAACCCATCACAGATTCTCTACACATCTGATCCACTATGGGATGGTCAAGGTTGTGATTCTCTTGAAGCACCTTGTTGTAATGTTCCTGGTATCCCATGGTTTCACAGAGACTATGGTAGCAATACCACTACTGACTATATTGAGTTGAGGGTGTGTGCTAACCATTATGATGAAGACAGTCCTGTTAGTTATTATGAGATTTATGTTAAGTAGTGAAGTGTGTGTATATGTGTATCACTCTTAGTATAGAACAGTGTGATAATTACATTGTACTAACATTTTGTCTTAAATTATCGTACTACATGTTATTTTCTTTACTATTATTTGTTGAAACTTTATTTCATGTGATATTATAGTAGAAGTATTATAAAGAATAAAAAAAGATTAAGTAGGATTCTAGAGGAAATTCTTTAAAAAGTAATGGAAACAAGGGCAAGTACGTAGGATTCTAAACGACTGACTATATCCATACCAATGAAAATCCAAAATAAAATTCTACTATCACAAGGCAAATTCTACTCGATATTGCATTTTCAATGTTACTACATACATGTACATGTAAGTACCGGTAATTATGGACACTTTGCAATGTAGCGTAGCATTTATGGCATGAGAATGAGATTTTCATTTTCAGTATTTTATAAAGGACACAAATAGCTTATTGTGACAATTGTTTTAATTTTTAAATCTTAACTATTCTTTAACTATTGAGTCACTGTCGCGTACTATAGGGAGTAACTTTTTGAATAAATTTTCAATTTCTGTTCTTGTACTACAAAGAACAGGTACACGCATTTACATGTAGCAAATGCAAAAAGTGCTTCCTCATGCAATGTGTTTGTAAAGTGGCTGAGTGAAAACTTGCTAGACAAAACTTTAGCAGAACTCTATGGTATCTTTAGAAAAAAGGAATATTAAATAGTCATGGACCTTCCACCCTATTAACTAATGGAAGTGGCTCAAGTGCTGACAGTGTCTGTTAAGCTACACGTAAGTTCAGAATATTTGTATTGCGACCAGAAGTGCTGTATAATACAATGGAGAAACACTAAAACAACTTTGCATTTCACCATTGCATTACACAAAACTTCCAATCACAATGCAAATATTCTGAACCAAGCTTTACTGTTGAGTTGTATGATGACTAAAATATGTAGAAAAATTTTTGTAGAATGAAATTTGGAAAGACAGTCAATTTTAGAAATATTTTCACAGAACGTAACATCATTCACTGGCTATTCAATAAAATTCTAAATTTTATAAAATTAATTTTGTTGCATACATGTACATACCGTATAGTGGGAAATTATTGGAGGGAGTAAAATTTGGCAAATTGCTAAATTTTAGTGATTGGCAAATTTTAATTTTGCAAATTTGTGGCCACATGCCATCAAGCATGTGCATGGTGGCTCAAAATGGCAGATTTTAATTTTGGCAAATGGCTATCAAAATGACAAATTCGCCAAATTTAATTTACTCACTCTAAAATTTCCTACTATATCGTATTTTAGGGGTGCCACCCTGTCTGGCAGGTGTTATGAGTGATGTTTGCTAACATTAAGGGTGATACATAGTACTATACTGTAAACTATATCAAGCCAGATCATGCACATTACATGTCCCTCACAACTAAAAGGAAGATGGCAAAACCACAAACCCACATTTAAAACAAACAAAGTCTAGAGATCGCTACTATAATTATATTTAGATGTACACTGTAGTAGATTATATCTACTACTAAATTTACCGACACTA
>NW_003551799.1:0-2278 GCF_000090795.2 Amphimedon queenslandica | reverse complement strand
AATAGAAACGTAATAACGAGTTCTTATTGTATGTATTATTATAGACCAGTTCTCAGTGTCATCCAAGGATTCACAGTGTTTGGCCACACCTCTTTGATTACCTCCGGGGAACCAAAGAGTGGGCTGGGTTTTGGAGCATCGTTATTGATGGTAAAATTAGTTTAAATTTTTTCATCTTTTCTTAAAAGGTTCTTTGCTTTCTTCTACTCGCGAGAGAAAGTTCTTGGCTTATCAACTAATAGAAAAACTTGTCCTGCCGTCCTTGAATATTTCAGAGGTTGGTGTGGTCTTAACACCCACACTTTTGCGCCAAATTCACACAAGCACCAGAGTGGTGCATCATTCTTTATATGAGGCATCAACGCATTTGGTAGGTGTGTCGTTAATTAATTATTATTTATTAAAATTGATTAGCTCGAAAAAATTGTTCAAAGTATTTTAAAGTCTCCGATCCTTTGTGTGGGAGTGTGGCTTCAGTTTTTAAAGTATCATCGATTAATTAATTTTAAATAATTAATTTAAATTTTAGATCTTCATCTCAGTTTCCGGAATCACTATCACACCTACAATGTCAAGTAAAAGTAACTTTATGATAATTATTATTTTGTAATTTCAGTTGTCACTGGAGGGTGTGTCTGCCTACGTAGACTTCCTCCTCACTCACAAAGCTCCTCCCACTTCATCGTAAACAATGAATATCATTAATTATGTACATGTATGTATGCATGTAGTGTGACGCCCATGGGCTGGATATTAGAACAATCCTCATTATTAATGAAACATTTACCATATGAGCTGAAGAGCCCTGACTGGTTATGCAAACTGGTTTTACAACTATTAATAATGACTTACTCTAATGAGGTGGGTGTGGTTTTATTGTAATGCACATAGCCTGTTAATTATAGGGAGGCGTGTCCTCCGAAGATAAGGAGGCGTGTCAGTCTAAAGTATTGAGTTTGTTAAATGATTTATCAAAAATTAAACAAGGTAGCTTTAACATTTGTAATTATTTTTATAACTGATGACACTCTCTGAATCTATTTCTTATTGTCTCTAGGTCAGGCTTCTCCTAGTGACTTCTGGTCTGTTAAAATAGCCAAAGGATTCCAAGTAATTTAAATTAATAAACATCAATTTAACACAGATTAATAATTATTCATCATAAACTGTACTATGTTATTAATTCATACACTATGGCTGTGTGGTTTAATTTTTAGTATAAAATGAAATTGTTATGATTGCTCTTTTAGGAATGGTTCTCTGAGTATGAGGGGGAGGGAAGACTTGATACAGAAATGTCTTCCTCTAATGAAGAGGCATGGCTTGCTGCAATACAGCTAGTGACTGAATTAAGTGAAAAAGTAACAAAAGAGTCAGGGGACATTTCTATTTCTGTCTGCTACTATTTTTACAGGATGCAGCTGGAAAGGATTCAATTGAAAATGTTTTTCTTCAGTTAGCATCATTATTGTACATTGAGTTGATATGGGATAGAGAAGGAGACACTGATACTGTCATTAATGTAAGATGGAGGGAGAGAAAGAGAGAGAGAGAGAGCTGGCATAAAAATTCGTAAAAAAATCCAATCTTGATCAAAACTTTCTACACAACATAAGAACTGTATATGTATCAGGGAATGTCATAAAAATTGAGAATTCTCTACTTTTCATTTTTGGCAAAATTTGGCCCGAGACCATGTACTATAGTACAGGGACTTTTATCCGATTTTGGAGCAACTTTAAAAATTCGCAAAAAATCCAATTTTGATTGGAATGAGCTCAAACTTTCTACACAACATAAGAACATGTATATGTATCAGGGAATGTCATAAAAATTAAGAATTCTCTACTTTTCATTTTTGGCAAAATTTGGCCCGAGACCATGTACTATAGTACAGGGACTTTTACCCGATTTTGGAGCAACTTTGAAAATTCATAAAAAATCCAATTTTGATTGGAATGAGCTCAAACTTTCTACACAACATAAGAACATGTATATGCATCAGGGAATGTTATAAAAATGGAGAATTCTCTACTTTTCATTTTTGGCAAAATTTGGCCCGAGACCATGTACTATAGTACAGGGACTTTTACCCGATTTTGGAGCAACTTTGAAAATTCATAAAAAATCCAATTTTGATTGGAATGAGCTCAAACTTTCTACACAACATAAGAACATGTATATGTACATATGTGCAAATCTCTTGCCATTATTGATGAGTTTTAATTTTTTCCCAGGATCTCATACAATGTCATAGTCATATGTTGACGGATGCTCT
>NW_003551798.1:0-2278 GCF_000090795.2 Amphimedon queenslandica | reverse complement strand
CAACTGAGTTTGGACCAGAAATGGAAGCAGCTGCGAGGAATTTGAAAAAAGCTATGGCATGCATGTCACTAATGACATAATATAATGATATTCATAGAGACATGGCTGATAATTTGGCAGTGTTGTTTTACTCTTAAAGCAGTCTTGCTCTTCCTGATAAGCAGAACAATAGCTACTGGAGTCAATTAGTCTTCATAAAGGCCATTTTTATCAAAAGATCTACTCTATTAGTTTTTTAAAGTTAATTTATGTGTGACCACTTGTTCTTATTTCAACTATGACATCACAAAACGTCGTTGCAATTAGCTTTGGTATACCATTGGGTCTGAGAGACAATTGGGGACATTGGGGGACTAAGAGCCTGTGAAAGTTTCATCCTTATCCCACATTCCAGTAAAAAGTTATTCCAGGTTTTTGGTCAAAACTCAGTTGGGACATGCCTGAATTTCGTGGAGTATTAATTTTCGTTAAATTCATGGTTCATTTTTATCCACAAAAATTTAAACCCCTGCCACCCACACATAAATATACTCCATATTCCACTATAAACCACATTGGAAGCTAGTGCTGTAGATCAGAAGTGCTAACTGCCAGCCACAAATATTAGCTTCTAAGGAAATTTTGGACAAAACGAGAAATATTAGACCTACAAATATTACCAACCATATGGTAGTATAGCTTGTCATGATGTCATATGTTCATTACAGAAAAACTTCCTATCTTCAGTATGTACTCTTGGTACTACTCATGATATGATTGTAAGATTAAGAACAATGCAGCAATAAAAATGAAAAAATCTTGTCTTCTTTCACTGACATGTTTTTACAATATTACTGCTACCACATTAGATAAATACTCAGTAGTACACACATGGGGCATGACCAGAAGATGGGCCTGACTGGAGATGCAATACATACAGAGTGGTGCTTTGCTAGTCCAATTACTAATGAGCAGGTACATGTACATGTATAAGTACCAGTACAATACAAAGGATAGTGTATCAATATTGACAGACAGTGTACAACAATTAAGCTATTACTACAATTAACAACATGTACACACAGTGGCGGAGCTGGAACTAAACTGATACCCGGGCCCGGATGTGGGTGTGTCCAGTTTTTAGCTTTTTATTTGGGTATATTACTTGGTATTTCTCTTTGGGTATTTTACTTGAAAATGTTTGCTAATTGCTTATATGCACCTACTCTGATGAGGCTTGCAGTGGTTGGCTTTATCTAAACTTTGGGCAAGGAATTGTTTACATTGCATCAAATGAATCTCATTACAGAGCTTTGATGCCCAGGCCTAGGCCCATGTGGGCCCAGGTTCAGCTCCACCACTGTGTACACGTACATGTACATGGCACTGTACAGTGTTTCCTTGCTATAAGGTGGTTTACAACATTTCTGCTAGTACTCAAGTTATGATAATGCTCAAGTTGAATTTTGTTTTAGTCTAGTGTCAAGCATGAGTCAAAGGTCAAACTGCCCATGTTTTTGATTAAATTGAAGGAACATTTAATAATAACAGTAATTTGACACATAATACATGTACATGTATACATACATACTATACACTAATATATTTGGTTAAATTAAGGACTAGTGTACCTGAATACACAATATTGATGGACATGGTAAAATAATATTAAGGAAATCCAGCAATTAACACATGAATAATGTGTAATGGCTTGTTGCTATACTGGCCCTAAATGCTCTACTACATGTACATTGTAGTTATACATGCACTTCTGTAAGAAGTTGTTTCTAAATGAATCCGGAACTCTCTGTGGACTATTGTAATTATATATTATGTGTGTATTTAAGTATATTCTAGAACAATCATGTAAAGTATTCTTGTATGTTATAGAACCTTCTGGACATTTATAAGATCTATATAAGTGTGTTGTTTTGTGAGTTTTATTAGTGTTAGTTTTAGTTCAGTTTGTTTTTGAGCTCAGTTGAGTTTCGTGTTGATTAAGAATAAAGTTTGGTTAACAGATAGTTAAGAGCGTCTGTTAAACTTCAGTATAATACATGTATTAATGGGACAAGACACTGTAACACAAGTCAGGTGAGTGGTCACAAAGACAAGATGAACCATGAAATGTTCTACATTCATTAACTTAATAAATAAATCATTGAATGATTGAAGAATGCATGTAGAATGATGTACATGTATCATTAATATAAAAGCTCTACATAATACTCAACTATTGATTGTACACATATTAATTATACAAGTCATTTTGCTGTATTGAAATGGGATTCAATTATGA
>NW_003551797.1:0-2278 GCF_000090795.2 Amphimedon queenslandica | reverse complement strand
GAGACAGAGAATGTTTTGAGACAGAGAATGTTTTGTATTTTTTTAGATAGAGAAGAAGCTTCAGCATGTTTGCTGACTGCTGCATGCATGCTGCAGCAATGTAAAGGCATAGATATTAGAGACTACGTAACCGGGATAGGAAACTAGCTCACGTGATCCATTCAAACCCGTATCAACCGCCCGGCCAACGACCGTCATTGGATTTTGGTGGGCGTGGTCAAAAAAATGGCCACTCATCGACGACATTCCAAGGAAGATTGTATTCGAGCCAATGTTGATTTCTTGTTATTTTAATGATATTTCAATACTTCAATGTTTGTGTGACATGACTGTAATCAAAAAAATACTGATACCATTGTTATTTTGCAAATATACAGTGATTTTGTTCAAATTTGTGTTAGTTGCAAATTTGAAAAACTTTATGTACCTGTTGTACTATCACACGGGCAAAAATAGACTAACAAGATCATTGAAGATGTTGCCACAATCATTGTGCATGGAACTGTCATAGTTTCATTTACTGATTCGCTATGTTAGAGGAGTAATAACTAAAATACTGTTTTTGCAAACAGTCCACTGTTGTACCTGTTACAGCTTTTATACAGCAAGCAAAGGGTTCTCCTATTGGATGAGGATAGTTTGATATTGTGTACTCTATTATCTATGGTGGCTCAATCAAGCCATGCTCCACCCGCACACACAGTGATGGAGTAATGGTGGGCTAAGTGGTCAAGAAAGCTTTAGTTTTTCTCGACTTTAAAACAATTTAGCATACAGTTGTTAGGATCTATTTGTTGCATACAAACTTTTATTAAGCCCCTGACGTTTAAGGACTCTGGCCGCTACTTCTGGAGAAGAGAGCCTCGCCAAAAATTATGAATGTTTGGGCTCTCATATCTTGAAAACGAAGATGATTGGAGCAAATTCTTACATTATAATAAAAGATAAAGTTTTGTTCTATTGCTTCATTAGTTTTTTACTATGATTCCTTTCACGATGAGAGAATTGTGCGAGTGCCGACCTAAGTTCAACAACTTTGTTAGCTTTTGTTCATGCGGAAAAGATAAATGAAGCAGTAGGCTGATAGGAACAAACTTTTCCTAGCTCTAGTGTTGATTATAAGACTCTTAAGGACTCAAATAGAAAGCAGTAGAGGCTTGAAAACAGATTTGGCTTGGACACACACACTGACAGGACGACTGCTTTACCCTCGCTTCCACGCCTACGCGTGGGCTCGGGTAATGACAGCCCAACTGCGGGCGTTACTAGAATGCGGATCAGTGGTACCCACTCATTGGTAGGGTCTCAAAAGCGGACGGACGGACGGACCCGCCCCGCCCGAAAAAGGACGGACGGACTGACTGATGCGGACCCGACAGGACCATAAATATCCATGCAAAGGACAAGCATTCGTGGATAGTCTGTCTATAAGACACTTATATACTTGGACAATAAATTTATGTACGTATTAACTATGCTAGGACCAATAGAACAGGTCATGTTAGCGAAAATGTAACTTTATCAATGCGAAATTGCTACTACAGGCATGAAGCATCACAATACTGAACCATGACTTGAATTCTATTTGTTATTCTTAATAGGAGTTCAGTGACACCATTTTAATGATTTTTCTATATTACTTGGTCCAAGTCTATATTTTCAATCAATATATTCAGAGGAATTACCATTTACAGTGAATATAAGCAGGAATAAAATGTAGACTATATAGGATGACTATTATTAAATAAAAACTGCAATTTTTTAGAGTAATAATTATGTTTTGTGTATTACCAACAGCAATCTTTAGTAAATTGGTTGCAAATCAACCTGATGAGACTGTTGACTAATACTTTTATGTAAGTTATTTCATCACAGCTGTACGTATAATATCTATGTTTTAACACTATAAAATTAGGATTATATATGATGTAAGTGAAGTTTAATCTATTGTATATAATGCCTTGTCATGTCAGAAGCCACTAGATTTTAATTGTAAGTTCTTTTTAAAATTTATTTGTCTACAATATTAATAGCAGATTTGTATAGGTTATTAAGCGTCATAAATCAATTTTTTAATTTTGATTCTATTGAAAAATATTTTACTGTGACAAAACAAGCAAGTGCTGGTATGAATCAAAATTTTATTTGAATTAATGTTTTGTTGTTCAAATTGAATAGTGTGCTGTCAATGTATTTGAAAAATAAAGGTAGGGGTGCACACACAGAAGTTTAACTTTTCAAACTATACAAATATACTATGAAGTGGTATGTACAAACT
>NW_003551796.1:0-2279 GCF_000090795.2 Amphimedon queenslandica | reverse complement strand
TAGGACTATAAATAAAGAAGATATGGATGAAGAAGTTTGTGAAGTAATGGATGAAGAAGATATTGATGTAGATGAAGAAGTTAAGAATGGTAAAGTAATGGATGAAGATAGTGGAGATGAAGCAGTTGAAGGACCTATGTATACAATAAAGTACATTATAACTACACAAATGAACATACACTGTACCTGTCACTAATGTACTAGTTAATCTAGTGGTAGGAATAGAAGTAGAGCTACTGATGGTAGGAGTATCTGTAGTACTGCTTATGATGGAGCTACTTGTAGTAAGTTGTACTCTTGAAGTAGTTGAAGTAGTCAACACTGATAAAGGAAATGTCACAAATTCAGACATTATTGATGGAGTTGGTACAGGCGGCACCATTGTTGGTAAAGATGTCATTGATGAAGTAGTTGGAACTGTTGAATTAGTTGCTACTGGTGAAGTAGATATTGTCAATGGTACAGACATCTTTGATGGAGTAGTCAATACTGTTGATGTGAGTGATACTGATGATGAATGAACTGATGACATTAGAACTAAAGATGTAAAGTCATCAGTAATATTAATATCAGTTATTACAGCAAGAGGATTAGATTCACAGTTCTTTATGGTAGCTAACTCACATGCATACAATCTTAAGTTATTACCAGCTGGTATGTCATCAATACACTGAATAAAGGTGAATTGATTATCAGGAGATATGAGGTAAGACTCAGTATAGTTCATATTATCAGTGAAAAGAATAACATCACTATTAGGTGTACTGCCATTGATATACTGAAACTGAAGACAAACAGAATTTGATGTGATATTAATCAATGTAAATTTCTGAAGATCATGAGTACCTTAAAATAAGTAAAATAATGTCATAATGTATTAATTTGTATTACTTACTGATTGTTATAGTGTTGCTTTGAACTGTAACTCCATTTTGATAGTACAAGGTAGCATTAGTATTCAGTGTCTTATTTGATGGAAATTGAACAACAAGTGAAATAATATTATTATAAGAACTATTGCTTATGGATACATTTGTTGTTGAATAACAGTTATCCTTAGTACATCCTTTCAAAGTAATGTTCATTAGTGACGCATTATTGCAAAACTGATGAACCTAAAAAGAATACATAGCCATGTTGTCTTAAACAGGTAATCACAATAATTAATGGAATGTGATTATTAAGAATCTATTCTTAGCGTAGAAACTTACAGATACATTAAAACGAAAAGTCCAATTTACATTCCCTTTTTCCTTATCAGTTACATATAACTGCACATCTACTGTATAGAGTAATCACTTTAGGCTCTCAATAAGTATAATTACTTACTTGTTGATTGAAATCCAACAGTTATGTTACTAGTAGATCCATTCCCAGCTTTATTAGTAGTTATAATGTTAAACAGATATTGTTTATTGGTTGGGTCCATTGGACAGTAAGTGTAGTTAGTGATAGAGTCACTAAGGTACTGTTGATCAGTTCCCACACTGATTATATACTGTACTGTTAGTCCTGGTAGTGTGAATGGAGGATACCAACTGATAAACATACAGCAAGAATCTAACTGATATCCTGTTAAATTACCGACACTATCAGGTGGACCTGGGAATGATTAAAAATTACAATAAGTATGTGTTATACTGACCTTGTACATATAAATATGCTGGTGGAGTGGCAATTGGTGCTCCAATGAGTCGTTGGGTAGTGCAGATTACACTTGTATCATTTATTTCACTTGTTGCTGTTAGTTTGAGTAACAACATTTTTTTACCATTTAGTAATGATAATAATGATACTAAACCTATAACTGGTGGATAAGTCACAAAAACTAGACCAATTTGAGTCAATCTGTTAGATCTAGCACATTCAAATGTCACAGTATCATTGATATAAGCATATTGTGTCACAGGTACAATAAAGAAGATACTTGCACCTAAAATAGTTCAAATTTTTAAATATAAAATTAGAATTTTACCAGAAAAGCAAATTTGGCCGAGTATTGTTAGAACAACAACAGGAGCACAGCCATTATTGGGCCCTCCCACGCAATTTGAAGGTGCTAGAAACATTAATGTGTGAAAAGAAGGCGTGGTGTGGTAGGAGTATAATTATGTCGTCTGCAGAGTTACCGGATCTGAGGACAAGAGAAGAGATTCATGATTACCTGAAGGACCTGTCAAGCCAGCTAGGCCTCTCATTGTCTGATCCTCAGTTTGCTGTAGCTCTTGACTCACGCGATCAGTTGAAAAAATTAAGGGAAGAGTTTAACGCTGATGGTA
>NW_003551795.1:0-2279 GCF_000090795.2 Amphimedon queenslandica | reverse complement strand
TACCATACACTGGGTGACAGCGACCACGTCCATAGCAGTAACAATATGACCTACAATCTGATCCATAGCGGTTTCTAGGACAAGCTATATCATGAAGGAGAAGAGAATAAATTTGAAATTATATTTTTTACATTTTTGACACAGTTCTCTGGTCCAACCAGGATCACATGTACATGAACCTAAGGATAATAATAATAATAACAATAATAATAATAATGAATAATACAAATAATGTAAACAGCATAAGGACATCAATGTGTATCAAAAAATGTAATAAAAATTTGGCATGATTTTGGAGCCATTTGAAAAAAACATGGGCTATAGCCTTGGGTATTTTGGCCATTTTAAAAATGATTCTAACATGACAAATTGAAGTCGGAATCACCTCAAACTTTCTACACAGCATAAGTACATAAATATGTATTAGAAAATGTAATAAAAATTTGAGATGATTTCGGAAGCCTTTTTGGGAAAAACCATGGGCTATGGGCATTTTTTTAAAAATTGGCCATTTTTAAAAACAGCCATAACTTTAAAAATTGGGCTCTGAATTGGCTCAAACTTTCTACACAGCATAAGGACATCAATATGTATCAAAAAATGTAATAAAAATTTGGGGCATGTATACCTTCATGTACAAAGTTGCACGGTTAAAATACACAATCCAAGTACACTTTTCTATATGTAACATTTTTTTAGTAAATGAAGCATGCACAGAATAAAAAAGCAGCATCTCTTGTGAAAGCTTCAATTTTCAGGTGAAAACAAAATAGGAGATATACCATACATGTAAAAATGAGTGCATCATGCAGGATCATAAGAAAGAGTAAGTAAATAGTAAATATTACATAAGTGGCTGTAGTGAACAAAATAGTCCATAATGTGTGAAGTATGAATAATGTTATTATTTGAGGTCACAAAAGAGGTCAAGATACTGGTATCACCCCATTAAAACAGTCACTCCATATGTTTTAACTAAAAACTATCAAGTTCTATATACTGATACCTCTCATCATGGCTTTATCTAAGGGATCATTGTCACCACTGTTAAGAGCTGAGAAGATACCAAAAGCCACTCCTGTACTACAAGAGAGCAAGTGTATAGCAGCTATTGACTTTGGGACCTCATCACTATCAGTAGCATACACTTGTACAAATGATGGAGTCATCAGACTGGTACTACTTCACAGTACTTATGAAAGAGTACCTAATGCTATACTAATCATGAAAGATGATGGAGAGCAGGTGTTGAAAACAATTGGGGTTGGATATAAAGCACAAAATTTGTACAATGATATAAAAAAAGATGCTAAAAGTTTCATTTATTTTGAAAGAATAAAGAAATTACTAGAGAGAGATAAAGTGAGTTTATACACTATTATACATACCAGGAGCCTGTACATACATGTACATGTAAGTACAACTGTAGTACCTAGAAGTACTAATACATATTATGTTCATTAGTCATTAGATCGTACTACCCAAGTCTCTTCATTCACTGGTGGTTCTTACTATCTCATTGAAGTTATAGCTTTTACACTAACACACCTCAAGGAGAAGCTACTGACTGATCATCTGAAGAGGCACTACAAGTCAAGTGATTTTGATTGGGTCATTACTGTTCCTGCTATATGGAAAGCAAGAGCAAGAAGAATGATGAGAGAAGCTGCTTATATGGTAACCTAATACATGCTTTGTATTTCATTATGTTAATATGATAGGCTGGTCTCACTTCTGATGCTCCTGGTATAACAAGGTTCACTCCAGTTGGTTCCCCTTTACCACGTCCAGAGGAGGTTAATCCTCAGAAGCTATCATTAGCTCTAGAACCAGAAGTAGCTGCTATAGCTGCACAGCATAAGTCAGCAGTATCAGGGTCCCCTCCACAGAGATATATGGTAGTTGACATAGGAGGAGGTACAGTTGATATTACTGTACATGATAAGAGTAATGGGAGAATTAGTGTAGTACTACCACCAATGGGTAACACCTGGGGAGGAACAACCATCAATGAAGCATTTTCTCAATTATTTCAAGAAATATTAGAAGATGAAGGTTTCAAGTCTTTTTCAAAATCAGATCCAATTCGTGCAAGAGCTGCTCTAAACAAACTTTTATATGGAGAGTTTGAAGAGCGTAAAAAAGTATTTGGAGACGCAACCGAAGGTATTCGTGAAATAGCACTACCATTGCCATTCCCTATGATACAGTTTTATTGCAATGATAAGCTTCAAAATGCTGAACAACTGAATATGGAATATGATCCAGATGAAGGCTGC
>NW_003551794.1:0-2279 GCF_000090795.2 Amphimedon queenslandica | reverse complement strand
TTTCATGAGATGGCAATGTATAGTTTTCCTAAAACAAGTGTCCGAAAATTGATGGTGTACGATCATTGATAATGTACTCTAGGTGTTATTTTTTATAGCCATATTAGACTTGATTTAACACAAAACATGCATAGGCTTAAGCAATAAATTGTAGTACCGGTATTTATATTTATCTCTATCATGCTGCATGATAGAAATCAAGACCACAATTTATTGCTTTTAATAGTGCATAAATGCAAGAACAACTGCGGCGAGTCCAAGCACCGTAGGTGTCTCGTTAGACTTAATAGTTGGATTAGCTTTCCATTCTAATAATAACTTAACTACTTCATATTGTCCATTAGCACTAGCAATCATTAAAGCAGTAAGGCCAATATTCATTTGAACATTAGGATCAACTTGTTCCTTCAGCAACAGTTCAACTATTTGAGTGTGACCATTTTGACAAGCATACATAAAAGCATTCACTCCATCTTTGTTTTGAACATTAGGATCAACTTGTTCCTTCAACAACAGTTCAACTATTTGAGTGTGACCATCTTGACAAGCATACATAAATGCATTCACTCCATCTTTTGTTTGAACATTAGGATCAACTTGTTCCTTCAGCAACAGTTCCACTATTTTAGTGTGGCCATTTTGACAAGCAAACATAAAAGCATTCCAGCCATTTTCCTTTTGAACATTAGGATCAACTTGTTCTTTCAGCAATAGTTCAACTATTTTAGTGTGGCCTTTTGCACAACCCAGCATAAATGCATTCACCCCCATTTTTGTTTGAACATTAGGATCAACTTGTTCCTTCAGCAACAGTTCAACTGTTTGAGTGTGACCATTTTGACAAGCGAATGCAAAAGCATTCCAACCATCTTCTCGTTGATATTTATAATCAACTCCTTTACTAATCAATAGCTCAACAGCTTCATAGTTACCATAGTAACTAGCAATCATTACAGCATTTGATCCTTTTGAATTCTTCAAGTGAGGATTAGCATTAGCTTGAAGTAACATGTGAATGATTGAAATGTGATTATGTTCACTTGCTATCATTAGTGCAGTCCATCCTTTATTGTTCTGAATGTTAACATTAGCTCCAGCAGACAGTAAACTGTGTACAATGTCCTCATGTCCTCTTTTACAAGCTAACATTAGTGCTGTCTTGCCTTTTTCATTAGTATGACCAATATTAACAATTTCTAATTGAAGAAGAAACTCTACTGCTTCATTATTACCAGCTGTGACTGCCTCAAGGAGAGCTAGTTCAAAGGTGAAGTTCATATTCTCATCTTCTTGAAGGACAGGATGATCATTAATGTATAAACTAAATATACCAATGAGACGCATAAATTGTAACTTTCCTCCAGTATATTCTATTAGACTATCAGCTGTGAAATCATGTACAGAATATTTGATGATAACAGATCCAGAAGATATTGTAATATATTTCATTATTGACTGCTGGTGTCCAACTGGAAGTAAGTTGTGGATCAGTAGAGAGAATCCATTGATGTTGCTACCTTGCCATGGATTATGAAGCTTTATTGAAATCATTGGCATATTTGATGTATCTGGTATGTGCTCTTCATATATTGTTTTTAACCTATCATTAAGAACCTTTACTTGAACTGAAAAACGAAGATTGTCAGCTTTTTTCTTGTAATTTTTTAATTCACTGACAATACTCAACCCATCATCACTAAATGTCAAATCTCGTAGAAAGATTTCGCTCATGTCCACTATCAGGTTACAATCAATAAAATCATAAAACGGATGAATCATTTTGAAAGTTTCATCTAATGATGCATTTGTTAGTTTATCATTCCAATGCATGTAAGTCTCCAACCATATGGTAAGTTTCCATAATATCTTAGGATCCTTCTCAGTCTTCTCATCAAGACCTAGCCGTACATGCATCATTAAACTGGAAAATTTTTTATTGAGATCAATTAATGTATCCAATATCTCTTTTTCACCTTCAGCTGTTTCAAACATTACTTTTGCCTGTGATGATGGTCTGGTAGTGACAGCAAGATAACTGCTAGCTGATAGTGGTGCACTTTTTTGTAAGTTTTCTTTAATTTCACGTACAAATATGCTGTTTTCTCTTGTCTTGTTCAGTGCATTAATCACATCAGCCCATGTTGCATTGGATGCTATACTATGTCCCAACTGAGTTTGGACCAAGAAAAACTGGAATAACTTTTTATAGGAATGTGGGATAAGAATGAGACTTTCACAGATTCTTAGTCGCCCAATGCCGCTTCAGGATCTCAGGTCTT
>NW_003551793.1:0-2280 GCF_000090795.2 Amphimedon queenslandica | reverse complement strand
TGGTTGTATGTCAAGGAATACATCAGGTTAAAACATGTCTTCTTTGCTTGCTGATGAGGTGATGGTCCTGTTATTGAATGCATTGGAATATATTCTTCTTAGTGAGTTAGTGGTGAGTCCAATTAATAATAATTGGTAGTTGGTACTCTCTTGGTGATTATGATAAAAGGTACTTGAGCTAGTACTTACAAGAAATGTACTCACAAACTAACCCTCAGGTATAATAGTAATACAAGATATTACAATCAAAAGAATTCAAGTTTTATTATTATTATTATTATTATTCTACCATGCCACCTTGTGATTGACCAATCAGATTGCAGTATTGGAGGTCAATTATTTTTCATATTAACCTAGCTCGTAAAAATATAAACCTATCTCGTTAAATAATTAATTGATTGGCAGTTTGGTGCTCTACGCTTATGCTCTTATTAGTCCATTTGTCAAGTTTGGTTGATTCTTTACAGGCCTAGCCTGTTAGATATGTTGTATGTATGTCAACTGTGGTCTTATTATCAGCAGGTGGTAGTTGTTTTTCAAGTGTCATGGTAGAAGTTGGTTATACACCTCGGTATCGGTTTCTATGGTATTTATTAACCTCGCGACTGCGTCGCTCGGTTAATAAATACCATAGAAACCTCTACCTCGGTGTATAACCTATACTTATTAATGTTAATGCATTATAGCAAACATGACAAACAATATCTTAACTGGAATTATTAGAGATTTTATATTACATGAGAGTTTTGTAGTCAGTACTTGTAACAAAGAGACTAAACTCAAGTGTAGATTGCATTATTCATTACAAGTCAAATATCACCTACTGGACACAACAATAAATAAAATAATGACAATTACTTTTTATACTATAGTAAACTCATCAAACTATACCTCATAATATAACTTCATACACTGTAGCCTTCTTGTCTCCAGATCCAGTAACAATAAAACGATCGTCAACTGATATATCACAGCTTAAGACACTACTGCTTTCAGACATCTGTATGTATAGGATACAATCATTATTTCATTGTACATTAATGTATAATTATAAATAAGACTACACACACACATAGTAATAGTAACAAGTACAAATACCACTGTACAGTTAATGTTAATGATAATGGACTATGTACCTGGAATATACTAGCACCATATGGTACTAACACTATTGATATACATGTATCAACTACTGTATTTAGCACATAAACATACCGCATTATTTTTTATACTATATAGTGTAAAACATAAATAAAGGGCTATGGTCTCTTTAGACAGGATACCCTATCCAAAAACCACCTCTCTATTAAGACCAAGTTTTCTGGCCCACAGGTGGTCGCTTTAGACAAGTTTCACTGTAGTGTAAAATTTTTGAGGGCTGTAAATTTTGCTGATTTGGCAATTTTTGAAACATTCGCAGAAATTACTTCAGCAAAAAGGGTATAAATTTGCAAAAATTAAATTCGCAAAATAGATTTTTAGGAAAATTCAAAATTTATACAGCCTCAAAAATTTTGGACTATATGGTATGATACACAAAATCGGACATTGTCAGACAAAATCGCAAAAAATTTACAGGCCTTGAAAATTTTGCCTTATATGGTACATGTATGTTACACATGTATACATGTATACAATTTATGTTATCTGGTGGCACTACAGCAGAAGGATATTGTGATACTTGAGAAGGATAGGGAGCTACAGGAGAAGGATAGGGAGCTACGTCAGTCTCAAGAGGCAGTTCATAGGTACCAGCAACAAGCACTTACTGATGATCACTGGGTTATTAATAAAGATGAGGTGACTTTGACAGAGGAGGAGTTAGAAAGAGGATCTTATGCTGTCGTTACAGTTGGTATCTTTAGAGGTTTAAGTGTAGCTGTAAAGTCACTTCATACTATCATCATCTCAGATTATAATCTACGTCTCTTCTCCAGGGAAATGAGTATAGCATCACGAGTACGTCATCCTAACCTGGTCCAGTTTATTGGTGCAACTAAAGTGGGTAATCCTCTTGTCTTGACCGAGCTGATGAGCACTAGTCTTAATCAGGAGCTTCGCAGAAACCGATTAACCAATCAACAGATTCTGAGTATTGCTCAAGATGTAGCTTTAGGCCTCAACTACCTTCACCTGTTTAAGCCTCAGCCTATTATTCACAGAGATGTGAGCAGTCCTAACGTATTATTAAAGCCTTGCACTGGACCTGCTGGTTATGAAGCTAAAGTAGCAGATTATGGTACAGCTAAAGTAGTGCAAGCTGAGAATACTGGTACTGTT
>NW_003551792.1:0-2280 GCF_000090795.2 Amphimedon queenslandica | reverse complement strand
AAGAAATATGAAGGTAATTATATAATGGATACAAGTACATACATAATTACATGTACATGTACATAAATCATTTTTAGTTTAAAGGGAAGTCAATATCATGGAAGTATGTCGGACAGCTCTATCAAATAAAAATTGAGAATACAGGATTGACTACTCTCCCCAAATTAACGCATGAACATGTATATCTCAATAATTACTCCAAAATGAGAGTAGATTTAGCAGCAGAGGTAAAATAAAAATGCTAATATTAAAAACAGTAATTATTGTTTCTACTTTTTATATATAGACACTTAGCTCTACAGTGGCTAAGGCGATTCGACATTTTTTGAATGATGATGCTGAAGAGACAGCAGTATTTATTGAGAGATTCAATAAATTTTTTGATATTTTGAATGTGAAGAATTACACAGAGTGTTATCTAAAGAGGAAGTATAATAAGACACCTTACAGATGGGATAAGGATATCAGACTTGAGGTATTATCATATTAATAATGATCAATAAAAATTATTAACTGCATGTAGTGGCTTGAAACTGTATTCCTTCCTTGGCTGGATGAATGGGAACAAGAAGCTAAAAGTCAAAAGGAATTGAAAGCAGAAGAAAGAAACAAATTAATTCTCAGTTCAGAAACACTGCTTGGAATTAGAATTACTTGTAAGTTGGTCTTTTAATATTGCACAATTAATTTTCTAATAATTTTATAGCACTTTCCTTCATTGAACTGATAAGGTATATATTTACAATACCAGGAGTAAAGAGTTTTCTGAGCGAGAATATATCCCAAGATCCTTTGGAAAAGTTTTTTGGCAGGCAACGTCAAAGGGGAGGAGTGAATGAGAACCCTACCACTAAACAGTTTTTGGTTAATAACCAAGCATTAAGAGTTGTTAACTCAATAAAGATTGATACGAGCAAAGGAAATACAAGAGGCTCAAATCAAGACACCGTAATTATTGATGATGGTCCTTTACAAAAAAGAAGAAGGTGTAGTAAACCCATAGCCAACACTCCACTTCTATCACCTGACGATTCTCAAAATGACATGATAAATCTCACAAGTAAAATATAAAATTTTAAATCAATTGATCTTTAAAAATTTAATCCATTATAATAGGTATTGTTGCAGATGCATTAGCCTCAAATATATTTCAAGTACCAACTAAAGAAGCAACAACAGCTATGCAATCTGCAAGAGCTCTACATGAATGGCTATCAGATAATGAAGGAATAGCACTGCAGTGCAATGATATATTTAGACAATTTTACAACCTCTGGACATCATTGCCCCCAAGAAATCATAGTATAAGAGAGCAGATTTGGCAGAGATTCACTTCTTTTATATCATCATCTGAGTACACACTCATATGGCAAAGCTTATACAGTTTAGCAAGTGTAAAAAAGTCATCCGTTCTGTCACTTTACCTTACCTATTTCTTTTTCGTCAAATTCTGGAAGAACAAGTACAGCATTGCCGACAATGCCACTGAAGAGCAACAAGTTACAGCTATCACTGAAGACGAAAAATGCGCACTCTGGTACATTGCTGGATATCTCATTAGAAAAGTTAAAGGAAAAGTAGGAATGTTACTCGCAGAAAAGATGGAGATGTTCTTAGAGGAAGTTGATGATGTCATAGAGGATGATACCACCTTGGAAGAAGACATTCAGCATCCAAAGAAGTGGCTAGAGTCAATAAATAGGGGTGGACTCGTAAAGTGTTCCAATGATTTTTATGAGCATCTACAAACAGTGGAAAAAGAAATACGCCAACTCATATTACCATCTTCTAAGTGTGTACCTTTGTTAGAGACGACTACCGATCTGCTAAAATCAAGAAATATCGAGGAGTCCTGGTCATCTGTATCACAAGGATTAGACATCGGAGACTCGGCAAAAATACATAGCCTAGTCATAGAGGAGTTCTTGAAAGTTAGATGCTTCGGCCACACCAAAATTTTTTTAGAGCTCTACAAAAACACCAAAAAGAAGAATCTTCAGAAAAGTAGAGGTTTCAGAACAACATTACTTGCTACATCTACTACTTCTACGTCTGAATCGTCTCTATAATCATAGCATATAATACTCTAATAATAATTATTATTAATATTAATGCAATGATATTAATTGAAGAACTGATAATTAGAAAAAATTATAGAATAATACGGTATTAGCAACTAGCATTTCCTGCCGGGAACGGTGGTTTCCTATCCCTTTCATTTACTCTAATATCTATGATGGATCCAGCCCATATTGACCACACCTACATTACAATCGTCCA
>NW_003551791.1:0-2280 GCF_000090795.2 Amphimedon queenslandica | reverse complement strand
TCCATTTCTAATGACCAAGTGTTAATACTTCACCGTAGTGAAACAATTTCCTGGACTTTTTTCTTTTTTTATTTACCATTGCATTATACTTGTCATAGCATGATTTGCAAATTGTCTTTTTTTTGTTAGGTTCTTGTTACTTTCTGTTGGCTCATTCATACAACCACAAATAAGTTTTGGATCTGAGCTATGTCTGAAGTATGGCCACTGTCTCACCTTTGGTTTGGCCCCACAGATAGCACAGAGATAATGGAAGGTGGGTGGCACTGCCTATCAAATGAATAGAGTTGTAAAAACGAAAATGGCCCACTACATTCCTTTGCCTATTTAAGTTATGTATACAAAGTTTTAAGCTATTTAATCTTGCTTCATTATGATAATTTTTTTGCAAATATTATTACATATAATAACTTTATATTATAATTATAAATAACATAGCAAAATGATAAGTCAGTATCAAATGAAGAAGTAAGTTTCAGTTTTTATGCGTGAATTAATTATGAAACTAAATGTACATTAATCACATTTCAAGTAAAAAATTGGAGTTCGTGACCGTTGCGATCCGCCTGATTGGGTCAAGTTTCTTGCTGGAAATGTGCTGTCCAGTTCAAACAGCATGTGACTAAGAACAGGGAAGTAAACAATGATCTGTAAAAAATAACAACATGAAAGTGCATTTCGATAACCAACTGGTTCAAGTAAAGTAGAATCTTGGATTCTTCTAAATGGGGTCCTCCTCCTTGTGTTCTCAAAAAATTCATCAATACCATGTAATTTAGACACTGACTTTATGTATTTATATGTACAATCCCAGAAATTATCTGTTCCTAACTCTTATTGGGTTTTCTTAGTTTAAGGAACTAGACTAGTTGCAGACAAAATATCGAGATTCTTAGGTTTTAGCTGAATGGACAATGACTTTGTAATAAAGAAAATACAATCAAGTTACCAATGTGTCTACAAACTTGAAGTACTGGAGATAATGGAGAAGGCCTATGGCTTCCACAGCTTTAGCTTTGTCATTATCATCAGCAAGACACTCCAGCATTTCAATGAGGGAGTCAAAATGCTTCAAATTGCATTAAGACCCAAACTTCAGCTAGCCCATCGAGTGTCTCAGACTTTGTAGTTTCTTCACCTGTTTGTTTGCATGAAGCTCCCGCTTTGCTATGAAAAGTGCATGTCTCTTTGCTGGTCGATACAGTTACATATAGTGCCTGTATAAGTGAAAAAAATTGGGCCGCATTTGGGTTATTCTTGGCTGTTTACCAAAATGAGATTTAATACATGGGAATGACAGTGAATACATGAGGCCAGGGAGTGACATCTCTAATCCTGTTCTGAACTCCACTGCAGCTGCCACTCATAACAGAGGCCCCATCATACCCCTGTGACACTGTCATCTGTGGATCTAAGTTATTTAAAGTCAGTCTGTTGAAATATACAGTGTATGACTTTCTGCATTAAGAGCATTGGCTGGAAAGAATGTAATAAAATGCTCCATTAGTGCTCATTAGTGCTATTTTGTCGACATCAATGTATCGAACTGCAATGAGCAGTTGCTCCTGCCTGCTGAGGTCTTTTGTCTCATCGACCATTATTGAGTAGTATCCTGTTGTTTGGACAGCTAAACTGATACATCTCCTCACAAGAGTGGCCATTATTGATAACATGTTGTTTTGAATGGTAGATGTGTACTTAGCTTCCGTGGGCCTTGAGTAAGCCATATTTTTTGACAACAGAATCAAGACCAGCTACCAGACCAAAAATTTCTCTGAAATTACCTCTTTTGAGTGAAATGTCACATTCATCATGGCCACGAAATGCTATCTCTTGTTTGCTGTTGAGTAGAAGAACATCAAAGATGGACGCTATATAGCGTATGTTTTTACTCCCTGAGGGCTTGCCCCCAGGTCATCCTATAATTGATTTCACCCATGTGCTATATATTAGTGTTGTTGTAGTTCCTTGGTACTAGAACTAAATCAATTCTAGTACTGCCTTTTTTTATAGTTCTAGTTCCAAGAACTAGAACTAGTACTATTTTTACAACCAATGTAAGAACTAGAACTAAACTAGAACTAGCTTATACAAGACTTGTAGTACTAGAACTAAACTGGAACTAACTTTGCCAGAGTCTTAGTACTAGAACTAAACAGGAACTAAAAGTACATTCTCTTGTGGTACTAGAACTAGTTTGGAACTAGAATTGTAGAACAATATTACTTGACAAAGAAGGTACTAATTTGTCAGTGAAATATTTTAGCACATAACAAAGAC
>NW_003551790.1:0-2281 GCF_000090795.2 Amphimedon queenslandica | reverse complement strand
ATCGTAAAAGAGCACAACAGCAGAAACGAAAGAAGCCTGTTTCTGATTTTTCATCGTTGAATACAGAATCTGAAGGCAGTAGCACTGCATATATTTCCTCGTTACCAAGCCCTGAGGATCAGGAGGGTGTGTTCTCACCATCTAGTATTTCATCATCTTCAGATTGTGCTTCACCCTCATTTATGCCACCTTTACCTCCCTCACATTCAAATCCATCCTCTATCGATTTAATCAATGAGGTAGATAATTTATTAGCAGCAGATTCTGGCATGAATGGTGCTTCTCATTTTTAGTAAGGCCTCCCCAGGCAGTTACAAACAAGTCTGTTATGGGGAGGCCTATTAACATGTTTTTATCTCACTCTAATGATGTCACCAGTGCTGAATATTTTTCTAAAGTTATGGCTGTTTATGTTACTGAAAGCCAAAGGCTACTTAACTCTTCTCTCTGCCAACTCTCAAATAATATATTTGTTTCTCGATTTCAAGGGTTGAATTTGCAGCAATATGTACATGCACGCTCCCATCATTGCTCGTTAGTTCATAAACAGCCGTGTCACACTTGTCTAGGGATGATCCATGCTGCCACATTAGTTCTTGAGAATGGTTTTGTGTCTTTGGCAGCTACATATCGTTCAGCTTTTCCTAATTCGTCATACACAGCTGAACATGCTAGACAGCGGCTGCTCCAGTTACCTCTAATGTGTTTTCTTATTGGCCATGCATCAGAAGGTAATGCTCAGTATATTCTAATGGAGAATAACCCTGGTGCTAGTCATCAAAAGCTTCGTATAATGATAGATGGTTTGTCTAGTCTTTATACTCAATCAATGAAGACTCCATGTTTAGATAGAGCTTCAATGGATTGTTTGTTATTATTGGGTCAGTCAGAAAGGGAACGAACATGCATCAAATATTTAGTTTGTAAAGCATCAGGTATATCGTGTACCAAGGCAAGAAAATTGTATGGCTTTGACAATATGTCTACTAAGAATGATACAGTTAATAAGGCTATTGTGGATATTCAAAGTATCAGAGAAGCAATTGACAATATAGCTGCAGTTGAAGACAAGGTATTATTGAGTAACTTCAGTATTGAGCAAGAATCTGCTAGTAACATGGAAGATGACACGTTCATAGTTCCGAGTAATACTGAAGAGGATACCTTCGTACAAGAACTGGTTCCGAGTAGTACTGAAGACGATACCTTCGTAGTTCCAAGTAACACTGAAGAGGATACCTTTGTACAAGAACTGGTTCCGAGTAGTACTGAAGAGGATACCTTTGTAGTTCTGAACACTGAAGAGGATACCTTTGTAGTTCCAAGTAACACTGAAGAGGATACCTTTGTACAAGAACTGGTTCCGAGTAGTACTGAAGAGGATACCTTTGTAGTTCCAAGTAACACTGAAGAGGATACCTTTGTACAAGAACTGGTTCCAAGTAACACTGAAGAGGATACCTTTGTAGTTCCAAGTAACACTGAAGAGGATACCTTTGTAATTCCAAGTAACACTGAAGAGGATACCTTTGTACAAGAACTGGTTCCGAGTAGTACTGAAGAGGATACCTTTGTAGTTCTGAACACTGAAGAGGATACCTTTGTATACTATGTCCCAACTGAGTTTGGACCAAGAAAAACTGGAATAACCTTTTATAGGAATGTGGGATAAGGATGAGACTTTCACAGGTTCTTAATCGCTCAATGCCGCTTCAGGATCTCAGGTCTTGGGTCTCTCAGCCCTTGGGAACCCTGAGAACCGGGTTCTCCCTATAAACCCAATGGCATACCAAAGCTAACCGCAATGACGTTCTATGATGTCATAGTTTACATAAGCACATGTGGTCGAGCGCCCAAACTGATATTTCTTCTTTTAAAGTGCTAATAGAGCGAGATCTTCTGATGATGATGGCCTTTATGAGGACTAGTTGACTCCAGGAGCTATTTTACTGCTTATCAGGACAAACAAGACTGTTTTAAGAGTGAAACAGCACAGCTGAAATATCGGGCCATGTCTCTATGAATATCATTATAATGCGTCATTAGTGACATAGCTACATTTTTCAAATTCCAATGCAGCTGCGGTCCATTCTCAGTTGGGACATAGTATAGTTCCAAGTAACACTGAAGAGGATACCTTTGTAGTTCCAAGTAACACTGAAGAGGAAATTTAGAAACTATATTTAGTGTATTGACTATTGATATGCAGTAGAATACAGAGGATTGTTAGTTACAATTACACATATTGGACCTGTTATGGTTTTCTCATTCAAACTGATAG
>NW_003551789.1:0-2281 GCF_000090795.2 Amphimedon queenslandica | reverse complement strand
TATTGACTTTTTCTGAGTTCTTTATCCACTTGTTTGCCTGACCCTGTGGATCAATCATTAGTGGCCTGAGAAAAAAAAGAGAAACTTAAAAATTGCATATGTCATTCTCTCTCTTACCATCTCCTGGTGTTGTCAACAATGACTCCATTATCAATGGAGAAACTATCAGTTGGTAGTCCAGCAATATTCCAATCCCTGATCTTTACAGGGTCACCTAGTGTCTTACTTAAACTGAATTCCTGACTACACAGTACCTTGTATTGCTGCAACACAAAAATAGAAGAAAAACAATAAATTTAAGTATCATATTATAAGCTGCAAGTGTACATGTACATGCATATCTTTACCTTGCATTTGGCAACCCATCCCTTCACACAATCTGTCCTATAGTTAGAGGTGAATGCCCCAAGGTAAGCAATGACACCTGATGCTATCAGTACATCACCAGTCAGATTATCATAAGTCTCTTGAAGACTCTTAGCAGCCTGAGACCATCTCTCCTTCTCTCCTCCAAGTCCTCCAATCAGCTTCTCAGCCCTGTCCAGTTTCTTAGCACAGAGGTCAACCTGTTGCTCTAGTTGCTCCTTCTCTTTGGTCTTTTCTTCAAACTGCTGCTTGAGGAGAGCAAGACGGTCCTCAACCTCTTTCAGCTCTCTTCTCTTTTCGTCTAGAATGGCCATCGTTTCCGTTAGTGATTGCTGGGCCTCCTTTAGCTTCTCTTTCTTTGGAGCAACCACTTTAGCTACTCTATCATATATCTCCATGGCTAGTATCCACTTGCAGAGTCCTTCCGCTGCTGACGAGGCGTTACGGACTTTTTGTGGATCAAACTCTGGATTGGTTATATACTCTGATCTTATCTTTGACATTATTTGAGGCTAAAAAATAAAAAAGACATGACATAAATTTTGAAGACATAGACTGTTGTGATTTACTGGTATGTTGTCTTTGTCATATTCTTTTAGACTGCTAAGGAAACTCATGTCACCTAAGAGCTTCTTTGATGGGCCCCAGTAATCCAATATCTAGAGGAAAAGCACCAGTAATGTATCATAGCAAAGATGAGCAAAATCAGAATAATTATAGAGATATACAGTATGTACAGTACATGTATGTGTACTTGTCTGTATTATTATTATTGTTGCTCACTTTTTGTCCAGTTCCAGCAGGATCATTGACTTTATCAGGTTTGATGGCTCTCATTACACATACAGCACTCATCACTAGCCTAACTCCTGATGGTGGGTTACTCATTGACTTCACTATAGTAATGTCAGCAGGTTTGAGTGTATTGAGAGCAGTCAGTGCTGCCTCTAGTGCTGGTATTGCTTCTGCTAAATCACTCTCACACTAACAAAGAACAAAATACAGTATAAATGCTTGTAAAAACATTATTGTTGTTGTTTCTTTACTTCATCTTTCAGTGCTTTGGCCTCAGCTGCCTTCTCATTAGCGACTTTCTCATCAGCTCGGACTATTTTACTTCGAGCTTCAACTTCAGTTGACTCTCTCTCTATGACTACCATCATCTGCTTGTTTTCTTCTTGAGCTACCACTAGCTTTGGCTGTAGCTCTTCCAGTTCCTTCTGCATTGATGCTACCTATGATTGTACAATAAACAATGTGATAACTACATGTATAGTTTGCGGCCATTTTTGTTTTAAAAATGCTGCATTAAAGTATGCATGCATGCATTGTTGGTCACTAGTAAATTAATAATTCTTTCTTTACCTGTGATGCTGCAAAGGCTAGTTTCTCAAGACCGACTTCGTAGCGTTTCTTAAATTTGAGTATTTCTCCTCTTTTCTTTCCCAGTAGCAGTTTGAGTGATGAAATAAGCTCAAGATAAGACGTTGGAGTCACGTAATTATATCTACCCAACTCTGCCTCAAACCTTAATAAAATAAAAATATTAAACATAAATACATAAATGTACATATACTGTACATGTATTTCTATGAATTGCACAAGTGCAATAGTGCATTATTGTTTTATAAAAATATGTACATGTACATGTACATGTACACATGTAAGTAGGAACTTACTTCTCAGATAGTTCTCTGGTGCTTTGATGGAAGTGCTTACAAAGTGATACAGTAGCTGCTTTCTCTTCATCCTCCATGTGTACATCTTCCAGAAACTTGTTAGCTACTAGCTCCAGTGCATCATCAGGCCAGGCCTAAAGAGAGAGAAGACACAGTGTACATTAGTACATGAGTATGAGTGTTGCTTTACCTGGAACCAGTCAATAGTACAGCAGTTGATGAGTGAAGGGAATTCC
>NW_003551788.1:0-2281 GCF_000090795.2 Amphimedon queenslandica | reverse complement strand
TGCTCTCCAAAATCCTCTCCATGTAGGGCCTTGTGTAATCTTCATTTGTGCCCACCTTGTTAACTGCAAAAATGGGTGTAACATCCAAACGATGGTCAAAGGAAAGCCAGAAGAAGATCAGTAATATAAATGAAATGAATTGAAGGAATGCCAGTCCATGTTCCATTATTGTGAGCCATCATGTGATTGTAAATCTACTACAAGTTCACAAGTAATCCCTCCCCATAATAAAGTATTCTGCCAAACTTTTTTCCTCTCTCTTTCTCTCTTGTAAAATTAATTTTAGCTACATTTTACGTGTACTTTAGTCCAGCCCTCTTTTCTCTCACTGTCACTCCTCTACCACTCAGTTTGAGGAAAGGTAGCATTGGAGTATTAGAAATAAGAGCGGAATTAAGAAAAGAGGAACAAAGAAAAGACAGAAAGGAAAGAGGAGAAACGATATCTGACCCTGGGTAATCCTGGAGAAGATCAATGGTAGACGATGAAAGGCTATTATCTTCATTTTAATATATTACCATTATTACCTACAGCGACAAGAAGGCATGCTGTATTATGGCAGCTACCTGACCTCTCTTGAACGCTGCAAACAGCAGTCAGTTTTGACTAACTGTTGACTGACCTGACACACACATACATACACTACATTAGCAATACATGAATAAGTCCTACATCCCGCACACACCAGGCGACATGTCTCCAGTAACATTTGGTAGTTTGACCTTGTGAGCAAGATGCTGCCAAGAATGGAAAGCTGGTCATTACAGTAGACACTAATGGAGGATGGGTACAACCCCCCACTAATGCGTTACTGCAACACCCAGCTTTCCATTCTTGACAGCATCGTGCTCACAAGGTCAACAAATATTACTAAATACACATTTCCTAGTGTATGACAGGACAAGCTATACAAGTGTATCAGGCCAGTCGGTAATAACGGGGAATGTACTTACACTACAGGGTTCTTTACATCATTTAATACATGCGCGCGATGTTTCGTGTAATCAGCCCCTCCCTAAATTGTTATACGCATGCACATGGGGACATACATATAAAGACATGCAAGGATTGTATGTGTGCGTTACTAGCCAGGTCTGGTCGGCCAGCCCAGCTAGTAGTACAACTATTGACTTGCAGCACTTGCTGATTGGTCCATGAGAATCCATACCAACGACTCCATCAATCCATGACATGCTACCAGTCCAAGACAGACATCCAGTTTCACGATAATAAAAGGATTTCAACAAAACCTTGATCCAACTTGACAATTACAGCTCCTAAAATGAAATAAAGGCAAGTTAGCATAGGCAGTACAATATACACAGAGTAGACACACTAAAGTACAGTAGCTACAATACACTATCAAACAACTAAACAAGAGGTTATGCAGACAAGTGTCTACAATAACTACAAGGTGAATCCTCACTTGTTTCCTCTTCATTTGTCGAGTCTTTCTTGTTAGATGAGTCTGGCCCATTTACTCCTTTTGTGGGCGTGGCCTCAGAAAAATGGCGGGAAACTCAAACATCAGGTAAGTTCATGGCTGGGCGTTAGCCTGAGACTGCTAAACCTGTATGGGGAAAAATGAGTAAAAATAATAATGAGAATTAAAATTAGCTAGGAAAAAATGGGGAGTGAGGCTACTAACCACAGCAGAAAGAGGTCACAATCTCCTCTGACCTTTTAGAGAAGGCAGGGACTAAAAACTAACTGCTGCTAACCTGTAAAGAAAAGGAAGATATAAAATAAGGAAATGGTTGAAAGAGAGGAGAGAGAGAGGAAGGAGAGAGGCTGTGGCTATGACTAACCATAGCAGCCATTGAAGAAAGAGGTCACAACCCGCCATAACCTTTTACAGAAAGACTGAAAGACCTGACCACTGCTGATAACCTGTAAGGAAAAAAGAAAGGGAGATATCAATGAAGGAATGGCTGAAAAGAGAAGGAGAAAAGACAGAAGCAAGCCATGTAGCCACAACTAACTGTAGCAGAGAGAGTCCTTCCTTTGCTGCCCAAAGAAACGTCAGAAATGAGTAGAAGAGGAAGTGTGGCTCCCTATATAGCCACTGGATTTTGGCGGGAAGAGCCCTGTGTGGATGAATCTGATTGGTCATGAAAAGGTTACACCACGTGGAGACTAGCTATTGCACCACTGACCTCAGGTATTGTGCAATCAGAGGAAAGATGAATTTTAAGGTATACTAAGTAGAGGTGGGCGATACGATACCAAAGTATTCATATATCCGATACCAAGTACTCAATACCAAATCCTGGTATCGAAA
>NW_003551786.1:0-2281 GCF_000090795.2 Amphimedon queenslandica | reverse complement strand
GATACATATACATGTTCTTATGTTATGTAGAAAGTTTGAACTGATTCCGATCAAAGTTGCATTTTTAATGAATTTTTAAAGTTGCTCCAAAATTGGGTCAAAGTCCCTTTATCTTATTATTTTTCTATCACTTATTTCCGTTATTATTATCTCATTTATTAACCTGCTATTTATCCCTGTGTTATATCTATTTTGTAAAAAAAATTGTTTATTTAAGGGCTCAGTTCCCTTCTACATTGTACTATAGTACAGGGTCATTGGCCAAATTTCGCCAAAAATGACTAGGAGAAAATTCTTCATTTTTATAATTTTTTCTGATACATATACATGTTCTTATGTTGTGTAGAAAGTTTTAACTGATATCAATCAAAATTGGATTTTTAACGAATTTTCAAAGTTGCTCTAAAATCGGATCAAAGTCCCTGTACTATAGTACAGGGATGTTGGACAAATTTCACCAAAAATGAAAAAAGAGAATTCTTCATTTCTATAATTTTTCCTGATGCATATACATCTTCTTAATGCTGTGTACAAAATTTGAGCTGATTCCAGTCAAAACTGGAGTTTTTATGAATTTTTAAAGCTGCTCCAAAATCAAATCAAAGTCCCTGCAGGGATGTTGTGCTTGTCAGCTCCAGTTTAAACTTTAGCTCACTTAGCATGCTTTGTGTGAAACCCTGGCATGAACTACACAGTACCACTACCATATGAGTATCATTCAAAAATTAGCTCATTTTTAGATGGCCATAGCTTAAAAAATTGTTCAAACTAGATAGTCAAGTCAATAGTTGGGGGTGATTTTGGAACCATTAAGAAAACACATGGTACAGGAACTTTTCAGAAATCGGTTAATTTTTATAATGTAAATAATTATTCTTAACGGCACATACAGTTGAGAATGCTGAGTCAGTTGACCGATTTTGACAGACTCGTCGTCGCTGAGAGACTCCTGACAAGAATAACAGTTAGTGCACAAGAGCTCTCCACACAACAAGCAAAGCATGACAGTCTGAGTGTTCTGTGTATCATCAGTCTCCATCGTTGATTTAGGACACCTAAAATAATATTATTATTATTGTTTTAAATTTATGTACACCATACTAGTAGACTACAATATCATGCTTTATGTATGGTTATTTAGTATTAATTGCACGGCTCTAAGTAATCAACTGGTTAGTTCATTTGTTGAAGTGGTTGTCCCGACCACCCCCGACCACCATAGGCAGAACTATGATTATTATTGTTATTATTTATTGCTATTCTTCTCACTTGAATTCAGATGCCATTTTGATAAGCTCAGCGTATCTCTTTGGCATATTGATGAGGCGTCTTGTTGGCTGGACAGCTAAAGGAGTGAGAGATGCACTGACTGATATGAGAGTGGAGGATGAGGAATTGAGACAATGGACAACATCAGCCAAACGAGGATGAGAACACAAACTATAAACAAAATAATACATAAATAAATAAACAAAATAAATAGATAAATAAATAAATATGGTAAAAGTTTATCTGGCAAATTACTTTTGACACAATTTAATGACAGCGGGTTTAGTGAAGAGAGAAGATAAAGATTGAGGAAGATTGAGGTAAGCACATAAATCAGTGAAATTGGATGCCATTGAAGCTAAAGAAAAGAAAAGAGAATAAATTATACAAAGTTTGTGAGCATACATGTATATGTACATGTAGTTTATATTCCTACCTGAAGAATGAATGAAGTCTGTTCCAGTCAAACAGTTTACAAATAAAGCAAGACGCTGAAGGAATGGATAAAGATGTTCCAACATGCCAATGTACAGGGAATAAGGAGAGGGCGGATTGTCACTGGAGAGAGAGAGAGAGAGAGAGAGAGAGAGAGAGAGAGGGAGAGAGAGAGAGAGAGAGGGTGAGAGTTTATTCTAAAAATAAATAAAAAGGTTGTCTACCTGTTTTCAGATCCAGTGTGTCGATGAACAATTGACCAAAGTCTTTGCAACTCACAACCTTCGACTAGTTCAGGGTCACTACCTGAGGCTATACAAATAAAAATTGAAGTGAATAATTAGAATTTATTAGCAAGCTAGTACACACATACATGTATGTACATGTACATTTATACAATTTCTTAGTTTACAGTTGTAAAATATTGCACCTCACGCCCAAAGTACATGTACATGTACATGTATATGCATGTATACATTTAGAATCACCAGATTGTGCAATAATTACATAAATTACCTTCAGCCACTGAGTCAGTTTCCATATCTCCTCCCCCAGGAGCACAGAGCAGGTATTGCAT
>NW_003551785.1:0-2281 GCF_000090795.2 Amphimedon queenslandica | reverse complement strand
ATGTCAGCGGATATTTTTACGGAAGGATTGAGTAAACTGAAATTTGCTAAGTTGAGGAACAAGCTAGGGATTAAAGAAATATTTAAGTCTTCGAGTGAGAAGGAGTGTTAGAGGACACCCTTGACTATGAATATCATTAGTGGTTTTTATTGTGTAAACTGTTATTTAAACTTAGCATTTAATCCTGACTTTTCTAGATTGTTCATTAGTTGTATTTATTCATTCTGTAATGTTCCAGAATCAGAACATTCTAGACTTGTGTGTATATAAGGAACTTGTTATTTGATTTTTGTTATCTGGATGATTTGTTTATTTAATTCAGTTAATAAAACTAACATCAAGGTCATAAGGTTTGTATTTGTGAGTGACACAACACAAAATTAATTATATTTTTCAACTAGATATGTAGAGTAACATTTCTGAAGCTACATACATGTGGCAAAAGCATGTTTGAGTAAATCATGAATCACTACAGAATGAATGGATTAATACAAAGGTGTGAGACTTAAAAATTAAATGTTATGTACTTCATTTTATTAGAGTTAATGGAAATGCTGGAAAGACACCAAACTATGCTTTGACTCATGATGAAATTCTCTGGGTTCTTGTGTTCATCAGAAACTACGCTGAAGTCCATTGTATCAGTCTTCCTGGAAGAATACCCGGAATAAAACGTTACAAGAATAAGAAGTTCTCACCATGCAGTACATCTAAAAGGCAGGGTATACTTAGAATATGCAGAATCATGTGAAGAGCTTCATGTCAAAGCATGTGCTGAAACAACATTCAACATGTGGTGACACTACCTGCCTGATATTGACAAAATGAAGCCTACCCAGCAAAAAAATCTTATTAATATCTTGACTAATTGTACAAGGTGTGTTAAGATTTCAGGTTAGTCTTGTAAGAGTAACTGTAAATACTGCCTGAATAATCTTATATAAGATAGTACAGGCATGATTTTACACATGTTCTTACACGATAAATCTTTCATTACTTAAATTGTATAAGATAGTATTGGCAAGATCTTACACATGTTTTTACATGATAAATCTTTCATTAAATTTTATAAGATAGCATTGGAATGATCGTACACATAAGATAATACAGGAATGATTTTACACAATACATTTAAGCACATATAATCAAACAAAAGTGTACAAATATTACTAGCAATTTATAGGTTATGCCGGCATGCATGCATAAAGTGCATTTTTATATTAATTAACTTAATGTATTTCATAAGAGTTTGGTAATTGTATTAAGTATGTAATGTTCCTTGTGTTGTGCTTTATTGTAATTTCAAAACATTTTTGGACAATATTCGTCAGGTGAATAGCAATAACATCTTGTTGAGTTGAGTCAACTTCAATTACTTGCTTTTTAAGTAAGCTGCTAGTATTTTGCTGAAGTTGTCGAATGTGATGATTACGAGGGGGCTTTAAGCAATCAATGAAAGTAGTTGTCTTTATGCAGTACTTTCATATAAGGCAGAAAGGTTCACTATCTTGGGACGGATAAATTTATACCACTTCTCCAAAACCAAGTGAACCATCCATGTGTGTGAGTGAGCAAGCTTATTAAACATATTTGCAAGCTTTGCAAATATTTTTCGCTATGAAACATGCAGCCGTTAGTAAACAAGCGCTCAAATTTCTGCACTTGATCACTTGCAACAGATACTCCACATGAAGAAAGAACTCTTCGTTCTTCATTTGATAAAGTAATCAAACTCAATTTTGCAATTGCATAAGAGTGTGGCCTAACTTCAATCATGTTTGATCTTTTTTTACAAAGTATGTTATTTAGGTAATGCTTTGTTTCTTGAGTTTTAGTCTTACTTAAGTCCTGAAGTTAAGATGGCAATGTTTGCTTAAGTTGGATATAAAAACTCATTTCAATAATTATTCTCCAATTTCCATGAAAAGTAGGACCAAGGACACCATTAAAATTTTCAAAGCCAAACATAGAATAGCACCACAGGGGTCCCCAAAGCCTGACCAGTGGCACTGTATGCTGAAGCAAATGCATATTGGCAGTATATATTGATGGGGAGTATAAGTCCCCGCCAGACTGATAAAATGCACACAACATTCTGTGAGCAGTATCAAGATCGTTAATATTGATATGATTAGAAAGAAGTAAGTGTAAAGAAGAGACAAGAAGTGATAAATGGTGTGAGTATTCCGGAGGAAGGAATTGTGCAACAATTGGAAAAGCATAAAATAACAACCATGCTCTATATTCAGAGGCTTTGTAAAATGATATCAAATCCAATGGA
>NW_003551784.1:0-2282 GCF_000090795.2 Amphimedon queenslandica | reverse complement strand
GCCAACCCAGAAGATAAATTTGTGAAAACTGGATACTGTGACTGGAAGCATGCTACTGGGAAAACAGGTGCTCTAGTAAAACAATGTCTCAGAGAAGCACCAAGAAGCGATGGCTAATTGGAGTGCACTTACTGTACAACCTCACACTTCAGTTGCTTCATTGCTAGATCATAACAGAAGTGAATTAATTAGTAACAACCGTCACTACATTAAAGTTGTCGTTAAAGTTGTCCTCTTTTGTGCTTTGCAGGAGATCTCTCTACGTGGTCACAGAGAAGGTGAATCCGCTTCAAACAAAGGTAATTTTCTTGAGCTAATGGAGTTGCTTTCTAGCAATGATAAGACTCTTAAAGCACAGTTGCGTGCCCTTCCTAGAAATGTAACATATACTTCACACACAATACAGAATGAGGTTCTTCACACATTAGCTACAAAAGTGCGTTCCACTATTTGCTTCCAAGTCAACGAAGCTCGATATTTTAGTATTTTAGCAGATGAGACAAGAGATGTAAGCAAGCAAGAGCAAATGTCTTTTGTTATTAGATATGTTTCTGTGTCTGATCATTCCATTCAGGAGCGCTTTCTCACATTTGTTCATGCCACTGGATTAGACGCTCCATCTTTGACACAATACATCAAAGACACACTGGCATTATATAATCTCAATCCCTTGTGCATTGTCAGTCAAGGTTATGATGGTACCAGTGTCATGTCTGGGAAGTGTAGAAGAGTACAGACTAGAGTTAGAGAATTTGCACCTCATGCTGTGTATATAAACTGTCATGGTCACATTTCAAATCTAGTTCTTGTTGATTCAATTAAATCAATCAACCGAGCGGCTATGTCTTTTGCCTTGCTTCAGGTACTTTATGTCTTTATATCTTCTTCAAAAGTCCACGAAGTTTTTCTAGCAAAGCAAAAGCAGCTACATCCAAGTAAGCAACCAATGGAATTGCAGAAGCTTTCAGACACTCATTGGGTTGCTCGTTATGCCTCAGTGAATGCTGTCTGTAAAACCTTTGATTCAATTCTTTCTGTCATAGAAGAATTTAATGATGGTTCAGATTTTGAGAAATCCATCGAAGCTAGGGGTATATACCATCAAATAAATTCCTTCTCTCTCGTAGTATTTGACAAAATACTTTCCTGTACTAAATAGCTGTCCAAACAGCTCCAGAGTAGAAGTATTAATTTATCAATGGCTACAAACCTCATTGTGGCTACAAAATCTTTATTTTCTGATATGAGATCACAATCATCATGGGATAATATATATCGCTATGCTAGTCAAATTGCAGATTTGCACTCTATTCATATTCAGCCTCTGTCAATGCCCCGACCCAGAAAGAGGCCTCCTCGGTTAGAAGACTGTAATCATGGAGTCCGTTTGTTTTCGTGAGACAATAAGTGTGGCAGATACCAATAAAACCTCTTTTTACTATCCCATTCTGGACAAGTTTCTTCAGGAACTGGAGTTAATGTTTCATAGAAGCAACCTCATTATTTTGAAGGGAATTGCATCATGTACATAATCATCATGATCTTTTCTCTTGAATGAAGACATTTGCGATGGAATATGATGTGGACAGTGATGGCTTGGATGTTGAAATCAAGTTGATTAGAAGGTCACTTGCTAACACTACAGTAACTGTAGATTCTTTAATGTCCTTCTACAACCATCTTCATTCATCACAACCTGCTTTATGGAAATATTACTTTGCTGACACAGATATCACTCACCATAGCTGTGACTAGTGTCTCCTGTGAGAGGTCATTTTCTTCTCTTAAGATTATAAAGAACAGACTACGAAGCACAATGACTGAGGATCAATTGTCTGACTTAGCAGTATTGTGTGTTGAGCGAGATGTTGCCAGAAACTTGGATTTGGAGGAAATGGCTGATAGTTTTGCCTCAATGGACAAAAATAGGCGGATCCTTCTTAAGTATTTAAGTAAATTTATTCATCTGTTATTACTAATAGTTATAACAATTAATAAGTAGTTATTATAGTTAATTAAGTAGTTATTAAGTTGTGCCCACCCTGAAAAAAAATCCTGGATCCGCTCCTGCCAACAATTGAAGATGCTAGCCTAGCTAGCCACTCTCACAAGTTAACTGATTGTCTTGTTTCCTACCTTTGTAATCTAAAGCTACTGCCACAGCTTAATTAACTTCCTTTAAAATGGCAAGTGGCATTGGGACTTGACTAGATAACGTAATTTGAGCTTAAAAAAGCACATGATACCACTCATGATGCTGGGAATGAGTTAACATGTGTAGC
>NW_003551783.1:0-2283 GCF_000090795.2 Amphimedon queenslandica | reverse complement strand
AGCACAAACACATACGTATTAAAACATGCATGTTCAAGTAAGTGTAGTACATGTATCATGTATATACCGGTATGTACATGTATATGTACAAGTATATAAGCATATGTGTATTAGAGCATGGAGTATAATATTAGAAACATACAGCATGTACACACATGAATGTACACAATGCTTACCACATTTGTAAGTATAATATGGACTACATGTACAAATACACTAGTACAATGTACACATACATGTATATAAGTGCATTATACATGCATACATTATTTGGGACAGCATTCTTACCAGAAGAGTTTACTTCATGAGTCCAGTATTTCAGGTACTGTCATTTTTTCTTACTACCAATAATATCTATTAATAGGAACAATTTATCAATAAACTACGTATTAATAACAATCAATGATCTATACAGTATAGCTTCTATTGTAGATGCACACATACATGTATTTAATAGTAACGTATTTGTCACCTTTTAAATTCATCAGGTTGCAGTAGTTGATCATCTCCAGAAGAGAGTTTTATTTTTTTATTTTACTATAAAGGAGAGAGAGAGAGAGGGAGAGAGAGAGAGAGTGAGAAGGAGAGACAAAATAGAGCGAGGGACAGTGAGTGTTAATTATTACAGTCAGGAGTTACTCTAGCATTGACTATGAATTATAATGCATTAATTATGTAAGTCCCATTTAAGAACTATTAAGCAATTTGAAATTTAGGGGCTTAAATCATATTAATACATCTGTAAAAATAACACATTAAATACCCATTGAATGTCTGTTTATGTCTTTCATGTGTATCTTGCTTGTTAAAGCTGGAAGGCTAAGCCCAACTTAAAAAAATTTGGGTAGGGGGTTTTAGCCCCTGTTCTTACCCCTATATGGTCATAACCTACACAAGTTTTAGTCTCCTGAAATTTCTTAGCTTTTAATTGAAAGATTTTGACTTATAAAAAATGGGAGGCAAAATATTGGCCCAATTTTGCGAGGATTAATTAAACTCTACTATTATTAATGATGTTTGTCATTTTTCAGAATCATGGTACTTTAAGTGCAACAATTTGGACTCCTTCTGATTATAAGGGAGGGTTACATAATTCACAATTTTTATTAGCATTTTTATTAGTAGAACTGTGTAGAGATTCTCTGTTGTAGCAACACTTTGGTATCTTTTTGAGAGGTTTTCTGCTCACAAGTTGTAGCAGCTTCAGGGTCCAAGGGTAAAATTTATAGCATGCAAAAAATAATTTTAATTTTGTGTCATACAGTAGAACTAACAATTAGGGTTAAAACAAGACGTGAATGTTGGATATATTCTATGGAATCAAAAAATTGGCTGATTCTATTAAAAACAAAGCTAGGGGCTAAGTCATTAAATACTAGATCAATATTATGTACAGATATAATGTAACAGCAAGTAGCAGAATACTAAAAACCTTGTACATAACAATACTAATACTACGGAAGCAACATAATCAATTAACTTATGATAGTTTGCTTGGCTCCTTCTTGTTCTATCTTTTCCTTTGCATCATTTATTATAGCTATGAACTCTTCAGCAAGGGCAGGGAGATGTTCCTTTGATTCCTTATAATCTGGGTTATCCTTAATGTATTCATAGAGATTAGAACAGGTGATCAGCTGCATTAATTCCATTGTATGCTATTTTTATAAACTTGCCAACATGTCCTCAACAAATTTTTTGAGGTCTAAATCTTTTTATAAGCAAGAACAAGTTGAGATGAAAGGTTAGGAGCTGAAAGAAGTGAGTGATTCTCACCATTAATGACTATCTCTGATGTGAATTAATCTCCAGAGCCAGAAGCCATAGTTGCTTGAAACTTGTTGGATATTAACTGAGAATATACCCATAAGTTTGATTGAGTTTATTCATGGTCTAACTCACTGTGCACATAACATTGCATGGTAAGTGTGATTCATGGAGCATGAATTTATGTTGTTGTTGTTGTTTGCAGTCTAAGCAGACTTCTAGGAATTAGAAAAATATGTTTACCACAAGATTGGCATAAGCATTATTCCAAGAAATCATACATGCAGGCAATAAAAGGACCGTATGCAAGTGATACAGTCAAATAAAAAGATCAAGCAACTGGCAGTATTGCAAACTTGTATATTTGAGAAAGTAAGTCACTAAGAGCGTCATGAATAATCATTTTCATGTTATAGCTTTAGTAATATCCTTTTGCCTCTTAACCATGGCATCTCCATAGCAAAGAAGTAGCGAAGCTGGTAAACAATAATAAAGTTAACGTGCACTTATTTTGAG
>NW_003551782.1:0-2283 GCF_000090795.2 Amphimedon queenslandica | reverse complement strand
TTATAACCAAAAATAATCCTTACCACCATGTTTCAATAGACACATTGTGTAGTTTAAAACTGACATCAAAACTTCTATGAGTTTCCTTAGCCTTCTCAGCTGCAGCTGCCATTGTAGAATGTAGACTACGTAAGGTACATGTACCATGTGGATGGGGCAGGTGGGTGTGGTATAGGCTTTTAATCAAGAATGGGCGTCTAAACAAGCATGGGCGTTTATTTTCAAAGTTATATGCTGTCTCTAGGCGTTTATACAGGCATGGGCGTTTATAGGGAGTAGGCGTTTCCACGAGGAAATACGGTATTAGTATTAGTACAGTAGGTATTAATAATGTATGTGCATATACATGTGCATATTATGTGTACATATGTACATGTACATGTACATGCATTTACTTCTCTGCAATGACTGATGCTGGTCTCTTGGGTACAAGAGGGTTAGATAACTCCAGCTCAAGAAGCATGTAAGTTCTAGCATCTTTATACACATGACCATCCACTTTTGATTCTAAAGAAAGAGGATAATTCTTTTAACAGGGCTTCAGTCTCTCTCTCTCATCCAGTACCTGAGGTTAGTGTCTCAGCTGCTGAATTGATGGATACAACAGAAGCTCTCATTGATGTACTGGGCCTCTTGGCAGCAAACTTTTTACCACTACCTACAGCAGTATTGGATGAATAATATACATGCATGTACACATTACAATGTACATACTGTATATGTACATGTACATGTACAATTATACAACAATTTTATACATGTACATGTACATGTATGCTCATTGTGTATGACTAACCAAAAGCACCACTTTTATAAAGTGATTCCATTACGTTCTTAGTGTGTACTTCATTAGTCCTCTCTCCCAACTCTATCTCATTGAGACTCTCAACATAATAAGCACCAAAGACACGAGTGACTCCTGGGTATAACAAACTAGAGAGATCAAGATAAGCCACTCCATGATGGGATATGGTCGTCTCCTCCTCCTTTGACTTCCCACGTCCACTGGATGAGGAGGATATACGTACTAGTTCAACTGGCCAGATGGGGGAGCGGGAGAGCTGACGCAACAAGGCTGTGTTGAGGGTCGGAGTGAGGTACGTCCGGAGCTCAGAGTTCCAAACTATTCTTGGACGACGGGACTCTGCCAGTCGTCTGAAATCAATGTCGTCGTAAGATGAGATTTGACCTGATTCATCTTCAATAGCATTAGACTCAATAACACTAGAGAAAGAGAGAGAGAGATTCATGTTACAAAGAAAGAGAGATGAAAAAGATCAAAGTAACAAAAAATAAGAAGGATATGTACATGTAAAGTATATGTACATGCACATAGAATTGTACAATTCTAAATGTATGCTATAATCAATATTACTGGTCAGTCAATGATGATAATCCTGCTGTAGCTGGACTGAGCTCTGCCCACTTCCACAGTCTCATAGACTGAGCCAAATCAACTTCACCAGCAGGCTTAATCTCACCATTAGCCATACTGAGAGGAACCAATGAATTATCCTATGGAGAGGGAGAGGAGGGTAGGCAGAGAATATAATATGAAATATTGATAGTAAAAGAGAATATACATGTACATATATGCCACGTATACATGTACATGTACATGTACATGCACATCATGTATGATGCATGATTTAGGCATTATGATTTATTCTTAAAACATTATTGTACATTTACACATGTATAATATGTGAAAAGAGGGTTCATTATATCACTTATGCATACATGTAATTATACAAAAGAGAATACAACGTACTCCAGGATTAGGTTTAGGTGTAGCTATAGTGAATGATACCAAAGGACTTGGAGACCATCCTTCAGGCAATGAATATACTCCTTTGACTCTCAAAGACATTATATTACTAGAAATACATTTAATGCAATAATAATAAAGTAATGAATGATTAAATTAAGCTACTATAGAACTACATGTATATATACATGTACATTTAAAATTTTCATTAAAATGCATACATGTACATGCATGTACATGTACAGTGTAAGTGTAAATTATTGTTGGTATAAAATTTTGATGCATAACAATTAATTATTAATTATACTGTAGTGCTATACCTATTAGAGATGTCATCAGATAAAAAGACTACTCCTTTACCAAGATTAACTACAACATCAACTTCAGGCAAATTCTCAGTCACTGGTGAGGTAGCACTGAGTGGCTGGAGGTACAGTGTCTGCTCCATATGGCATTGACCTTTAATAGAAAAAGAAAATTAATAGATTGGGAGAAAGAGAGAAAAAGAGAGAGAA
>NW_003551781.1:0-2283 GCF_000090795.2 Amphimedon queenslandica | reverse complement strand
CCCACAAAAATTTGACGCTATACGGTATTAACATAAATAACACTATACTGGTATAACATTTTAGGGTGTAAAATTTATAAGCTGATTTAAGTTTGTATTTTTCATGTATGCACATTCATTAGGTACATGTGCTGTGTATCCTCTAAAAGGTATTGTTTCCACAGGTAAGAAGCTACCAATAAAATCTATGTAATTAAATACCCCACAACTTATGCCCATATGACTCAAAACAAGTCAACAACAATAATACAATAAGAACAAACAATAACAATATATTACCAACAAAACATTAAATACTTTGTGTTTCTGGTTGTTGGTTTAGTATCAATAAATCATCCAGAGCCACTCCTCCATTAATATGAACAGGTGACGGACTCTCTTTAACCAGTCCCCAGGCAGGCAGTACTAGTGACAGTCTTCCTCCTTTACTCAATAAACCAAATGAGACAGGACAGGATGACCTTACTAATCCTAATGTATCCTCACACTCTCTAAATAACAATGAAAACAAAAACAACATAATTAATAATAAATAATATAAAATTATAATAACAAAATGAAAAACAAGACAAATTTACAAAATTAAACAATACTTACACAAAAGTACATATGTACATGTACATGTACGCATCATTTAAAAATTTCACGATCATTTTATATCAAATGACGTATAAATAGAGATGATAACATATAAATATGTACATTCGTGGAGTATTAATATTGGTTGCAGTGAACATCCACTTATATAAAATCTGTCATTTTGTTTTATTCTGAGCTGCTCAATGGGATTTAGTTGCTAAATCACCAAATGACACCAATACATGTATACATGTACATATGTAAAATCCACCAATTGCAAATTGCCAAATTCAACTACTGCCAATACTTAAGTTCCAACAGTAAGAAAGACAGATGATACATGTATGGCCCCAGTAACAATGCCCAATGCCAACAATACAACCAGTGGCGGTTCTAGGATTGAATTTCTGGGGGGGCCTTAATGATATGGGTGGAATAATTAGTGGGTGCGGTCAACCAGGCTTGCAGGATTTCATTTGGAAAGTCAAAATTTAGAAGATTAGGCCTCTTAAATGAGCTCCTTTGTGGTTTACAGACTGTTTACACAGTCAAGCACTGCAGCTGTTTCACAGTTTACATAGATAAAACTAATTTTATACTTCACCGCAAAAATTTTGGGGGGGCCATGGTCCCCCCAGGCCCCCCCTAGATCCACCACTGAATACAACAATACATCATCATCATTATTCATAATATCATTCTTCAAAATATTGATCAATAGTACCAATCTAATACTAACTTGTCCAGTGAGTTGTCAAGGTTCCATGCATGAAGGCATGATACTAGGAGTCTAGGTGAGCTGATGGTTAGAGGGAGAAAGAGAGAGAGAGGAGGGAAACAAAGTAATTTGTGCATATACATGTACATGTACACTTCATTTAAAACTTGATATTTGCATGTACATGTGTAACTGTCAAAAAATGTAAATGATATTATTGAAGCAAAAAAGTAACCAATGAAGGCAACATGAAAACCACAAATAATTTAGAATACTTTTCAGCACATTAGTAACTTATACATGTACATGCACTTGTAAGTAGTCAATATATGAAAATGTACATACACATGTATTTCAGTGACAATAATTACATGTACATGCATATTAATTTCTATACACTTAATGGGCACTACATGTTGGTATTACATGTACTACAAATACATGTACATGTACATGTATTAGCAATTGAATGCTTTGGTGTGAGAGAGAAAGAGAGAGAAAGAGTGAGGGGTAGGGCAAAGCTTACATTAATATGAGGAGGACATGCTACAATGCTACTGACCACCCACCATGAACTGCAATAGTGTGGAACAATATTCCTTTGTAGAGGTCCCACAATCTAACAGAGAAATTAGTACCACCAGATAACAAGTGATTGGTATCATAAGCAGTGCTATAGTCACAGGATACAACAGGAGGGGACTCTCCTCTTGTGACCTCTTAAGAAATAATACTGAGACCATGCTATAGAGGAGAGAGAGAGAGGGAGAGAGAAGACAGAAACACAGAGAAAAAAACAGAGGTGATATGTACATGTACACGTACAACTGTACATAAGTAGGCTACAGGCATGATAAACACTTGGTATTACTATTTCTACATAAAAATATCCTATTCATATTGCATGTAATTACAATGTACATGTACATGTATGAATGCATGTACATACATGGACATGTATACAATTATTGTACATTTGTATGCAG
>NW_003551780.1:0-2283 GCF_000090795.2 Amphimedon queenslandica | reverse complement strand
AAACACATACTCACTGTGCATGTACATATTTCCCTTACCTTTACCATCTCCAATATAACTCCAGCTGCTCTCCTTGCTGCCTGCTGTCCTACCATACCTTGCGATATCTGACGAATAAAGAAATATTTTAAATCAAAGTAATTATTTTAGAATTGACATCTTAAACAGACCGGTCTTGGTTCCAATGCATCGTCTAGTCCCAGCCCACGTATGTGAGAATGAGCACCTGATATAAATTAAAATAATAATAACAATAATAATTAATTAATTAATTAATTTTATAGCATGCAATAAAATAACTACAATAATGAATTACCAATTCTCTCAATTTTAGTAATGTCCCTGATCTCTTGGACTTGAGTAACAGCCTATTAATAATAAATAAAAAACAGAAAATAATATTAATTACACAACCTCATTCGCCATTTTGTCGAGTGTGAAAAAGGGCGGTAGTGAGCACGTGATGTTAATCTAGTTATTAAAAGTTAATAAAACCGCATCTTTTATAATTATTCGTCTCAAGTGAAAAAAATTGAAATTAAGTTTTAGGCCACGCCCATATTCACGTGTTCACACAATGTCATCAAAGAAAAAGGTAGCCAAACATAAGAAGAAATACTGGAGGAAGCACTCAGATGTTAAGGATGTGGAAGAAGTGATAGCAGAAAAAAGAAGAGAAGAAGTTTTTGGGTAAGTTATACATTAAAGTTTCATCATAATTAAAATTAATTATTAATTAATAATTTTTAATTAATAATCTTTAATTAAATGTGCATTATATAAGGTTATTAAGGTATGCTGTATGTTCATATAAAATATAAACATTAGTTTGGCATATAAGAAAAACATTGATGTTTGGGAAGAGTGGAATGATCTTTTGGAAACCGCCATATGCATTTTCAATATGTACTTTTTAGAGACAGCATTAATAAGCTGGCAAGGCAACGTAAGGAAGTTAGTTTTTACCAATTTTGCTCAAATAAACAATTCTATTGGGAAATACATGTATACTTAACCTTTTCTGATGACTCGTGGCAGCAATTCTGAGTTTACTCAGACTATCAGTGAAAGTTTTCTTGTTTTCTCAGTGCATATTATACATCTGATAATAACAATGACACTCATTGTTTCAATCAAGAACATTTTCTTTTGGCTATAAATGTGATTCGTTTATTAATCACAGTTTCCAATAAATTTTTCAAACCATGCATTAATAAGCATCATGATTCGTGGCTCACCTAAACTACCGTATAGCAGGAAATTTTGGAGGGAGTAAAATTTGGCGAATTGCTAAATTTTGGTTATTGGTGGATTTTAATTTGGCGAATTAGTGGCCACGTGCCATTGAGCATGCGTATAATGGCTCAAAATGGCAGATTTTATTTTGGCAAATGGCTATCAAAATGCCAAATTTGCCAAATTTAATTCCCTCTAAAATTTCCCACTATACAGTAAATGGCTTATAATAAAATTTAATGTTACCATCATCAATTAATTTATACAGGACACCTGCCATTGAAAAAAGCAACAAGGAGCTCTTTGTGATTGCACGAGCTTCTGATACTCTAAGTAAGCAAATGCATGTACATGTATGTATAGTTATACATGCATGAATTTTAAATAGTTATATTATGTTGATATTGATCATCTGTTTCTGTTTATATTTGGATAAATTATATCTTGTGTATATCATAAACACATTTCAATTTGAAACATGGTCTGTCCTGGCTGCCTCTCCTCTCTCAAGAGATGGTCCTGCTCTTCTTTTCCTGTCATCTTAGTCCTTTCTTGGGATTTCCTCATGTACATTCACATTCTGTTTTTCAGATATTTTGAGTTTACTAGTTTCCTCTCAGAGAAAACAAGCAACAGAGAGAGCTACACTGAGATCGGTCTTGGTGTTCTTTATTATGTCTTCTTCCTCTTGTTTCCTTTCTTTGCTCTCGTGTCTGATGTGTGGATTGTTAGAAAAAGGATAATAATGGCCGGAACGCTACTCTGCTTTTCATCATTTATCATTGGAGGTGCTGGATATATCTTAAATAGTTGTTATTATTCTAAAGTTACATTTTGGCTCACAAAAGTCACTGTTACTTTTCTTGAAGTCATTGGCTATGGAGTGTTTAAGGCCAACATTGTTCAGTATAATATAGACCAACTTGTTGATGCTTCTTCGAGTCTTTTAGATGCTGTCATATACTGGCACTCTGCTTCTGTACCCATCATACTGGCTTCATTTCTCATCATTCGCTGTCTCATGAAGAATCATGAGTATTTTGTCTC
>NW_003551779.1:0-2284 GCF_000090795.2 Amphimedon queenslandica | reverse complement strand
GCTGGTGTTGTATGTGCCAGTAAGTTTATTGTATATCCTAAAATTTAACTTTATTTAAAAAAAATTTTTCCAAGGTGGCGGTACTTGCTCTAATGGAGCCATTCGTAAAATTAGAAATAGCAACGGGACACCACACCGTGGATATGGTCGTGTTGAAGTGTGCAGTGGAGGACAGTGGGGGACAGTCTGCGATGATTATTGGGGCTGGAGTGATGCTAGAGTGGCCTGTGCTTCACTAGGATATAGTAGAGATAGTAAGTAGATCTAGTGTTGCTATTGTTGTTACTATTACTATTATTATTATTATTATTATTATTATTATTATTATTATTATTATTATTATTATTATTATTATTACTGCAGGAGTTTCAAGTTATTGCTGTGCCTCTCTTGGTCAAGGATATGGTAGTATTTTTCTTGACAACTTGCATTGTTCTGGAAACGAAGCCAGTCTCTTTTCATGCCCTCACAACGGAGTTAGTAATCACAACTGTGGTCACAATGAAGATGCTGGTGTCCAGTGCTACGGTAAGTTTTATAATAATTGACATAGTAAACTATGCAAAGCAAATATAGGAATCACTACACCAAGTTCCTGCACTAATGGTGACCTGAAGTTATGGCGTCCAAGTGACGGTCCAGAATATTATGGAATAGCTTTGTACTGTAAGAACAACGTTTGGGTTGGAGTCTGTGATGATAGCTGGAAGTGTGATACTGCCCGACTCATTTGCCAACAGTTAGGATTTGCTGGATCACTTGGTAAATACTATGATCATTATAAATGACTTTAAATATTTATCATTTTATAGGTATAAGAGGAGAGGGTTACTGGGGCTATTTTTATTATCAAGGAGTTGGAGTGGATCATTATGCCTGGTCCTGCAACTCTGGACACAAGTCTCTATCACAGTGCAGCTATTATTATCATTCTAGCTGTTACTCCTATCATGATCAGCTGGGTATCATTTGCTATCCTAATGTACAAGGTAAGCTTACATTAATATTCCTTCTTTATGCTTCCTCCATTATAGGGAGTCAGTGTACCAATGGTGATGTTCAATTGCAAGATGGCACAAACTCAACTAATGGCCGTGCTATGTACTGCTTTGAAGGATACTGGACTCCTCTATGCTCAATTTCTGCTTCCACTGCATCAGCAATATGCCAAACTCTTGGATTCACTTCACCTTGTGAGATTAAATAAACAATAATTTATTACTGATTACTTTCATCAGATGCCATTGTCTATACTGATGAGAGGTTTGGTACAAGTGAGAGGAGAAGTGGATTGAGTTATGTCAACTGTCCAGCTGGAGCTACCAACATTAGCTCTCAGTGCACTCCAGTCTACAAGACATGGAGTAATGGCTGCTACATCAGTTATGGAAAGTGCTACAGGGAGGCTGGTATACAGTGCTTCAGTAAGATAACAATATATTGCAAATAATATATACTGTGTATTTTACTCATTATTTATACTTGTATAGATGCATCACAGGACTGTATTGATGGCAGTGTTAGGTTAGTCAATGGTGTACTTGAGCAGGAAGGCAGGGTTGAAGTGTGTAGCTATGGACTGTGGGGGACAGTCTGTCAAGATGACTGGAATGCTATTGATGCCTACATAGTCTGCAAACAACTTGGATACACTGGAACAGGTAAACCTACTAATAATGATGATGTATGTATGTGCTTTCTTTGTTTCCTCTAGGACCTCTCTCATATTATAACTCAAAGTTTGGTGTTGCCACTCATCTCCCTACAGTATACAATAATGTGAAGTGTGTTGGTTGGGAAAAATCCATTACTGAGTGCACAAAGAATGTATATCCAGCAGGATCCTGCTCTCAATCCCAGACTGCCAGTGTTGTATGCAAAGAAGGTATCCCTTTATTAATATTATTTTATATATTTGTTTATTATTATTATTAATTTTAACAAGGTTGCAGGGATGGTGAAGTCAGGCTTCTTGGAGGTGGTTTTGAGAATGAAGGAACAGTCCAGATTTGCTATGGGGGTCTCTGGGGTCTTGTGTCTGATAATCAATGGGACGTGAATGATGCCAATGTTGTATGCTATCAGCTTGGGTTTGGAGGAGGAAGTAGGTTACATAATGTGAAATTATTATCATCATTGTTATTATTATTGTTATATTAATATTTTAGATGCATTGGCAATTCTTAATAATCAATATGGCAAACCCAACATGACCATTCACATCAGAAACGTGGCATGTCTTGGAAATGAAACTTTCCTTGACAACTGCACTAAGGTAAAGAAC
>NW_003551778.1:0-2284 GCF_000090795.2 Amphimedon queenslandica | reverse complement strand
ACCTCTCCTTGGCCCAGCAGCCTTTAAGTTAATAATAAATAGTATTAATGTGTACACCGTACATTATACTGGTATTACATACATGTACATGTACTTTGTACAATTTAAATATGATGTATTATTAGTGGTATACATGTGCTATGCATGTGCATAACTTACTATTTGTTTTGCCATTTCATTCATTACATTGTTCGCGTCATCTAAAAATTCTGTAATCATACCTTTGTTTCTTTCTGTACTTTCCTTAAAGCGACATTACCACTTCTTATTGATGCAATCATACTAGCCATAGGATCAGCAGGAGCTGTAGAATAATAATAATAATAACAAGAATTACACTAACAGGCACTTTTACCTAAAGGTTTCTTTTCTTCTACCTTAGCTTTTCTCAGTTTGACCTGTCCAATACCTATGGATGCCATTACATTAGCCATTGGACCGCCACCAGCTATAGAAGAGAAAAGATCAAATAAATTGTAATTATAAAGTAGAAAGAGAGAAGTTACACACACTCTTGTATCAGTACACAAAGTAATTTGTAGCAATACAAGTAAACATCTGTTAGCACACACGCTATGCACAAGTGGAGTTAGTAGTACTAAGTAGTACAAGCATTATGGATTATTAAACTTTAAAGAATTTCAAAACAACAATATTGACTAATTTCATCAGAAATGGCTCAGAAAAAATCCTGATACACATAATTAAGAACATTTAAACTGATTTTGATCAAATTTGGATTATTTAAAAGTTTTAAAAGTTGCTTCAAAATTTTTGTCAAAAAATTATTTTACATGTAACAGTACACAGTATTTGATTGAAAATGGCTAGGAGAAAATTTTCTATTTATATTACTTCTTGTGATGCATGTACAGTGCACTTAGAATTGATTAATAATTATTATAATTAATTTTGTATACTTACATGATTCTTCTGACGATGTTTCATCTACAGAAGTTTTCTTTAGCCTGAGAGAAACAGAAAAAAAATTTATGAAAAAAATATTTGAGTCAATAATAATGACAAAAATGAATGAAAAATCCTTATTGTTCTGATACAGATCAATGGTCTGAAGCCCAACATAGGGATATGTACACATACTGTACACTAGGCAACTTGTGGTTAGACCATTGTTGTGACGTTTTACCTCAAGTAGAGAGTCTTAATTTTTGGCAACAAGTTGCTTGACCACATGTTGGACTTAGATCATTATTCTTAGTAATGTTTAAAAACACTAAATAAGATGCTCTATGAACTGACAAGCATGGCTTCTGGAGCAACTTTTAAAAATCATAAAAAGTCTAATTTTGATTAGAATCAGCTGAAACTTTCTACACAACATAATACATGTACATAATTTGGCCCAAATTTTTAGAAATTTTTAAAAATTGTCAAAAATCTAATTTTGGTCAAAATTAGCCAAAGCATTCTTTAAAACATAAGTACATGCATATGTATCAGGAAAAAAAACAAAAATTCTCTGGTTTTTAATTTTGGCAAAAATTGGGTCTTTGGCCTAAATTTTGAATAACTTTAAAAATTCATAAAAATCCAAGTTTGGTCAGAATCAGCTGAAACTTTTTATGCAGCATAAGTACATGTATTATGCATCAGAAAAAGTACAAAACTATAAAATTTTATTGTTTTCAATTTTGGCAAATTTGCTTTGTCACAAAAGTTAAAATTGCAAATTCTGTAGCTCCATTGCCATGTGGTGCAGTTTACAAGCTATTTGGGAAAATTTATTTTTAAAAATATTAGAATTGCAGGATTTGTGAGAAATTTTGTCGCATGATTGTAGCAAAAATGTTTCAGTATCACACTTGTTCAAAATAATACAATTAATTTTATAACTTTCTTGTTTGTCTTCTTTTAGGTCTCCTGTAATGAATACAACATTTCAAAACTCTTCTTGTCAAAATATGTTTTTGTTAACTATAATAATTTTTTTAAATAAATATTTATTAATAATAGCAAGTTTAGATGCTTCTTTTCAACTGCCTTGCGTGCTCTTTTCAGGAATACCTAAAAAATAAGAAATACTTTTCAATACATGTATTGTACCAAATGAATCTTTAAAATTAATGCTCAACAAAAACAGCATTTATCATATGCAATAAAAAAAGAATGGAAACTAGAACAAAAAATTTTAAAATTATTTAGTGTAGGGCTGAGCTTTTGTTGGGTTTGAACCTGTAAAATGAATTCAAACAAGCCCCTGCAGGGTTGCATCATCATTGAAACACCAACATGTCAACCCTACACTGCAGGTATAATTGTCTAT
>NW_003551777.1:0-2284 GCF_000090795.2 Amphimedon queenslandica | reverse complement strand
TAGTTAGCTTGAAAAGCACTTGTGATACTTTTCTTAAAGTTGATCACCCATTCCTCCTCTCCTGTACCATAAAACACACCCAATACTTTACCACTTGATGTGCTCTGAGCAAAGCAGAACCATTTATCCAATTTTTCCACTGGAACTGGATCACTACAGTGTATACAATAAAAAAATTGCATGCCTACATTTAGTGACGGAAATAAAAAATTTCAAAACTAAATAATACACTTCATGAATTTTCCTTGTCCCTTCAGTTTTTTTACTTGTTGCTATCTTCACTGGTTTTTGTGATGACACTATCTCTGACTTGCATGCAAGAACGAATTGATAGCTCCTTGTTAAATGTACCAACTGCAAGAAATAAATGGAATATGTACTAGACATAAATTCAAAATTCTCAACAAATCAAAGTGAAAAATACCTGAATACTACAGTGCTAACATTGCTGACCTGATTCACAAGAGATATCCACTTTTGCAGATATATAGACTTGTTCTCCTTTGCCTAACTCCATTCCAGCTTGATATTGATACAAGCAACTCTCAGAAACATTCTGTGCAAGAGAAAGAAAACATGAAACAATGCATCCAGTATATTTACTTTGCAATTAGACACTTTCACATATTTTCCATAGGTAATTCCACAGGATAGGAAGAATGAGAGAGCAAGAGCTAGTAACACAAAGTCTTTCATGCTAAAACTTGCAAGACTCTGTGACAAAACTCAGTATACACTAGCTGCCTCATATTTATACTAATCTGCATGTTGCTGCATGCCACCTGCATGCATGCATTTTGTTGTGCCGCATTAACTTTGTAAAAGATTGCGCCTAATTTCAGTTTCAGTGTGCATGTACCTAGACACCTGTGTAAACAGCATACATGGTCAACCACCCATATAATCCTTTTAATGAAACATGAGTGTTGTCTTAAAAAGATAACTTGTCTTAAAATACCATTAACAGTGTTTGTTTCAACAAAACAAATCCAATAACACAGCTTTAATAAACATTTTGAGATACAATATGTTTTGTAAATTGTCGCTTAAAGGCTAAATAAACTTATGGCCTAACTAACATGTCAAGCAGGATAAATAATGCTGTCCTACATTCATATAAATGATGTTTTGCTAAAATAGGCATCGTACATCAAGTTGCTAATGTACGTGTGCAATGTACGAGTACAATGTAGGGTAGGATTATCCTTCTAGTCTATATACTTCATGTCACTAAGACTTATAATTTGTACATGCATGTACATGCACTGACACTCTCTCACTATCTTACTATTATTTTTTATCAAACTTTAGACACAATATTGACCATTAACTTCCTATGGAAAACTCTCTTTCAGCCATTTTTGATGCATGCAGGGCCTTTGTGCAGTGATGTGTGTGCATCATCACTGGTGATCTACTTGAATATCTTTGTGATTCATTGTTTACAAAAAATAAAAATGCTTATATTCTAACTATGCTACACTAATAAAAAGCTTAAACTCAACTACAAAAAAGAGGAGTCCATTAAAAATGATCACATCAGTTTTCAATGATGATTGAAGAATATCAATTTGACCTTCTTGTTGAACAGAAACATCGTGAGGCTCCATATTGGCTACCCTTGCAAAGGACATTGAGGGGGTGGCTTCCATAACAATTACAAGCATAACACAGACCAAACAGTTTCTTTCTTCTATTTACTAGGCTCCAAGTACGTGATAGTTTACGAAATTTTTTCTTTTTTCTCCAAGAAATCTGTATATTTGTGACAAGAATGAATGAATCAGAGAAAGAAAAATAATATTGCCATTGCTGGATTATTACTGATAATATCACCTTGCACTTGAGCCATTTACACCGGATTCTCCCAGACTGCCGGTATGCATAAACAGTAATATTTCCTCGAGTTGTACCATAAACTTCAAAGCATGCATTAGCATCCTGTGATGATGAGCCACAGAGTGAGGTTGATGCTTCTGGATTAATGGTATAGGATATGGAGGCTGAGACTTCAATACCTAATTTGTATTTAATCTATTAGAAAAAGAAAATCAAATAAAAATATCTCTGACAACCAGCTTCTTTTTCACTCTACTCTCATATTTTGACTCTCACCAATACTCTAGCAGTAGCCTTTCCTGTAACAGTTAGAGTAGGTCCTGTCTCAAGCTTAGCTGATGCCTTCATGTTAACATCATTATCCAAACGTCCAATGAATGCATTGAAATTCATTTGTCCAGATATTTGACCACTGAGAGTGACTTTCAGAGTACCTACAATAATA
>NW_003551776.1:0-2285 GCF_000090795.2 Amphimedon queenslandica | reverse complement strand
TGTTTTGATTTCAGTAATGCAATCATATGCTCAAAATTTTCTGGCTTGAGCTTGTGTAATCTTTTAATAATTCCGTAACAGCTGTAGGTGTAGAAGTGTAATTGGATGTTGTTGCTAATGCAAATCTTGCAAATGTAATGTTATTCACATATTTTTGTGACAAACAAGCAAGCAGCACTATGAATGCTGAAGCAAATCAATGGCACAGACAACTAATTTCATTCACTCATACACTGAAACCAAGAGCCCATTTTAAATTGATCTAATGAGTGACTTGCTGCAAAATGCCATGAAGTCACATAATCTTCAACTTTTGTAAGGAAATTAGTTCTTGTGCCATATATAAACTAAGCTGCTGCTAATGCAAATATAACATCAGATTAGGAACTTTTATTAAAAAGTAAAGAAAACAAGAAATTCGGTCACTCTCTCTGTTTGACCTTATCATAATAAATATATATATTTGGAACAGAAAAGGATTAAAAACAATAATCAAGTGTTCATTTAGCTGAAGGAAAAGTGAAAGGAGGAGGAAGTGGCTGCCTGACCAAAGGCTGCAACTCTTCAGGCAAATGATCTACAGCTCCTACTTGACGACAAATACTCTCAGCTTTCTCTAATAACTCTTCTAATTGAAGATTCTTTGACAGACCGTTTATATGCTAAAAAAATAATAGTAAACTTCATCTTTTTCTCCCTCTCTCTCTGACTAACAGCAATAATGTCACTGAAGTCAAATTTAGGATCCATCATGTTATTCCTTTCTTTCTCAATGATAGCAAGTGCAAAGAACAATGGATAATCAGGTGACAAGTGAAGCGTCCAAAAAACCTATTAATAAATGGTAATTGACTACTACACACACTATATTAGACAGACCTCCCACAGAATCATGAGGTCTGAGAACTGAAATTCTCTCTTAAAATCAACGAGAAGCCATCGAAATGAGAGATACAGGTTGTTGGAGTCTTTTTCTCCTAATTATTATAACAAAGCTTACTCTTGACTTTATTATAATATTCTACTTACCCAAGTACTTGTAGAATTCAGGATCAGATACCTTAAGCAATGTTCTTAGTTGCTTGATACGCAATCTCATAAATTCTTGTGTGATCTCAAATCGGTCGTGTATCATGTCCATCAGTCCAACGAAACACCAAAAGGAATCAACCTCATTCTCCATAATGGCTAATATCACTGAGAGGAGGTCACTCATTCCTTGTACATAACCTGAATAAATGAAGGAATAGTTTCAATAGTACTTACATGTATATAGGTACATTGTTGTAGTGATTGTACATGTACAACTACATGTGTACATGTACATTAAGTTTATTCAAACTCTCTTTTCTCTTCATTTCTGTCTTTCTCCCTCCCTTCCTCTCTCTCCATACAAGTACATTATACATGGGGTCTTTACCAAGGTCCATGTTGTACATTATATAAGTTTTCAAAATATTCTGCAGCTGCTTCAACTGTGGACTACTGACACTGTGAAACAACTCCACATCACGATCAGTACGGATAACATCTTTCTCTGCATAGAATTAAAGTGCAATTTAACAACATGAAATTATTTTTCTTTGTCTTACCAACGAGATTTCTAAGTTCTCTCCAGCGAGCAAAGTTAGCTTCCTGCTGAGGAAGGAACGACTCCCATTGCTTCTTCATTACTTCATATTCTCTTTCCTTTGCCTTCTGTTCCTCCATCCTCTCAATATCGGTTGCATCGAATCTGAAATATCCCAACAAATACTTCCATACCTCACGTCTTATTGAATGATCAATACTCTGAGAGAAAAAAATGAGAGAAAAAAGAAAAAGGGATAATTTTGATGGTGCACGTACATGTACAACTACATATATGCAAGGAATAAATTAAGAGAGAGAGGGGAGACTGACTCCAGCAAATACTCTTGCACGAAACTTCTCTTCATTTTCTTTAGAGACCCGTCCATCAATCTCTCTATAGCTCTCCCATTCTTCCCGAGATAACGGAGGTAGGCGTGGCCTCGGGGGAAGACGAGGAGGTAGCTGACCCTAAAAATTCCATTAACAATAATATCAAGAATGATAAAAATAAGGATAGTACATTACCTGTAAATTCGTGACGATTTGAAAATCTGATATAAGAGACTGCTCAGGTGTAGCAACATCAGGTTTACTCTTTGCAGTGTTACCTCCTGTCTCAATGTCCTTACAAGTGATGGTTGATATCTCCTCCTCTTCATCGTTGGTCTCCACTGGTCTCCTCTCCAGTAACTGCTCACTGTCTGGTGGTAGGA
>NW_003551775.1:0-2286 GCF_000090795.2 Amphimedon queenslandica | reverse complement strand
ATGATTATCATAACCTGAATCATAATATTGATTATTACAATTTTGCTTCATTTTCTAATCAATTTTTCCTGTGACCATAACAATAATTTTTTTATGTGGGTGGGACTGCCTGATACAATAGTCAAGTATATGTAGATTTATGATGTAATGGAATTTTTAAAAATTTGACATTAAAAGTGATTTAATATTATTATTAATATTGAATATTGGATATTAGATATTAAAAATAATGTTTAAATAACTCATAATTTTTAAAATTAGATATTGAAAATTGAGTATTAAAACATTATCTAATTATATTGTGTGATTGAAAAATAGTTTGTTTCAAAAATTTAATCTTCAAATTAGATTAAACATTGATTGGCCACAAAATTCACTGACCCGACCCCCTGAAACTAACTAGTCATGAAAAAATTTTGCCAATACCATGCATATGGTCTGACTTTTGAGCAAACTTAAAAATTTGGAAAAAATCTAATTTTGATTGAAATGAGCTCAAACTTTCTACACAACATAAAAAACATACCGTATAACGCTTTATTTTTGGCGGCACTTTATTTTGGCGATTTGCTGTAAAATTGTAATTGGCGGTTTTTAATTTGGCAATTTTTGTGTACACATGCATTACTGAGCATGCGCATTAATGATTGGTGGTTTTAATATTGGTAATTCTACTTGCAAACCGCCAATCGCCAAAATAAAACTCCGCCAAATTAAAGCATTATACAATATATAGAGCTATGCATCAGAAAAATTATTAAAATAGAAAATATAATAACTTTTTTATTTTGACAAAATTTGGCCAAAGTCCCTGTATAGTACAGGGACTTTCATCCAATTATTGAGCAACTTTTAAAATTTGTAACAAATCTAATTTTTATTGGATTTAGCTCAAACTATTTACGCAACATAACAATAGCCATTCTTGATGGTTTCTTTTAGTATCCCTGGATATTTACATAGTTATACCATAATTATTGTGAGGCTTTAAGCTAATTAAACTTGAACATAAACTCCTGCATATAGATCTACAAAGAGAGTAAAATTACTTTGTCAATAGATATACCTTTTTAGAAAGTGGAGAGGCCTGCATGTAAATTTGGTTGACTTCAGTAACTGTTTTACAGTAATAGACTACAGGATCAGATTTCTACATAATAAATACAAGTATATCACTACATATCAAATGGGAATGCAAATGTGATCATCTTCCAAACCTTTGAGTCAAAGCTCCAAATGCAATTCACCGGCAGTGCCAGCTATACAACATATTGAACATACTGACCATTCACTTCACTGGTGCACTGAAATAAAAGTAAAAACATCAAAACTCTTATAATCTTATTACTTGAACTAAGGGATCTGATTTTGCTAGTTGTACTTGCCAATAAGGTAACATAATGTAGTGACGATTAGCAAGAAGCAGTGTCTGGTGCAAGTGGCAATATAGGTAGTGGAGTCACTGCTTCTGCTTCACATGGCCATAGCATTATAATGTCATTCTTACCATTGCAAAAATGCTAGCAATGGACTGTGCTATTTTAAAAAACTAGCTTTTTTCAAAAAAGTACACAAAACATTAACAATAGTAGATAATAATAAAAAGTTTATCATCATTTATAATAATTATCAGTTAAATTTATACTAAATATGCTTTCACACTAAAGATGCTTCATAATACAAAGCATTTTGTGTTAGATTGAGCTGTCTGAGTAGCCTGAGAAGTAGCTTGAGCAGAATTGGCTTGAGTAGCCTGAGCAAGCTGAGTAGGCTCTGACAGACTACAAATCAATCTACAATAGTCACTGCATTACAAAAAATTTCTTACTTATCAGCAGCTTCTTCAAAATTCATTAGATTGAGTTTCCTTTTTAGCTTTTCTTTAGTAATGCTAGGATTTTTTCTTACCCAAGCACGAAGAACATGAAATGCAATGGTTTGTGCATCACTATCACTGTGTTGGTATTTATCCATTACTGACTGAAGATACCTTGAATCATCAATTTTGACAAATTTTTTGATATCTTTAACATCAAAAAAATTAGATGAACGCAACAAGTCATCATCTTCTATATCCCTAATAATAAAACTTTAAATAATTTTAGCAACATCATTTTGTACCTAGAAGTTTCAGGAATTTCTTGATGCCTTTGGTTACTATACAAACAACGTCAGATGCATATACAATCAGAATTATACTATTCTTACGTATATGAATCAGTAAGTTGATCAGGATCTTGTGAATTTTTAACTAGTGATTCAGTAATTTCAAAGTTTGAAATACTT
>NW_003551774.1:0-2286 GCF_000090795.2 Amphimedon queenslandica | reverse complement strand
AACACAATAGATACATGTACATGTACATGCACATTGCAATCTAACTGCATGTGATTGCCACAAACAAAAAAGAAATAGAAAAGAGAAGTACATGTACATGTACAGTGTATCTTACAGTAATGCAAGCCTGATGAACTGGATAGCGTTGTCCCTCCACTGGGTCTTGTTCGGACAGACTCCCTCCATGACACAAGCCACACAATATCCCAGGGATATCACCTGATAGAGAGCACTCAAATATGTACTGGTAAAATAAAAATTAATAAATCAACTATAAAAGTAATATTCACACCCACTTTAGTAGGTGACATGCTATCCGGTATTATAGTAAATCCTCTTCAGATGATGAATTGATCTCGTTACTATCGTCCTCGGCCTCAACTTCATTAGCCACTCCCACATCTCCATTGACTCCACCCATTTTATCCTCACCCTCCCCTGGGCCCGGCCTTCTCCAATATCCAATTCTTCTTCGGTGGTAGCTCCGCCTTCTTCCTCTTCTACTGTGAGATTATTCTTTTTGGGTCTCGTTAGAGTCTTCATATTATCAAACTCAATGTCATCTCCAGTGATAGTGATTGTACTCATGTTTCTGGTACGTACATGTACCTCTTTCTCTTTTTCTCCTCCTTCCTCCGGCCTCACCCTCCCCCTCCTCTCCTCTCTCGTTCCCTTCCTCCCCGAGGGTAACATGTACATGTATCCCGAGGGAACGTCCCATGGAGACTGTGTGACCCTCTGCTGCCTCGAAGTCTGATGAGGTTTCGTCGTCTGGAGACAAAGACCGAGGGGGAGTATGGAAGAGTTCACTAGCAACACTCTCAGGTCTTCCGAAATCCATTGCTGATTGAAACGAGTCTTGACTGCTCAAAGAGGCAGTGTTTCCCTTGTCTGGCTCTTCCTGCAAGTCAGAGAGCTCATCCTCTTCCCTCCACTGCTTGTGAGGTTGAGGTGGAGGCAGCTCTGTATTGAATAACTCATCAGAAACATTCCCTACATTATCAACTTCATTTTCATCTTCCTTGAGCAACTCGACTTCCTTTTCTTGTTCATGTGCATTCGTTTCTTTGGCCTCTTCATCACGATTAGCATCTTTGGCATTCCTGTCATTGTCGTGACTAGAATTCTTATCAGTTTTTCCCTCACTATCAACATTCTCTTCTTCTTCATCAAAAACGAAAAGTTCAAAATTCTCCATTTTTATAACTTTTCCTGATACATATACATGTACTTATGTTGTGTAGCAAGTTTAAACTGATTCCAGTCAAGTTTGGATTTTTTACGAATTTTTGAAGTTACTCAAAAGTCTGTAATGTAGTACAGGCTGTACATGAAATTTCATCGAAATTAGCTAGAAGAGAATTCTTGCAGCATTACTGACATAATTAATCTCTCCCTCCTCCCTGTAGACGTCAAGCATATTTGTGCATTGTTGCTAAGAACTGCTCTGAGGCTGGTTATCTTAGGCTGGTCGAAGCACTTTGCAAGGAACACCAGATCAGTCTCCTGAAAGTGAACTAATGCATACACCTTCTTACCTTGCATTATTTACATAATCCTCTCTCTGTTGTTAGGTAGAGGATAAGGAAGAACTGGGCGAATGGGTTGGTCTTTGCAAGATTGATAAAGATGGCAAGCCAAGGAAGATTGTTAAATGCAGCTGCGTTGCTGTAAAGGTAATTATTATTAATGTACAGCATTGGTTGCTGTTACTGGCACAATGATGATAAAAAGCTCCCTCTACTGATGATTATTGTGAGGATAAAAAGCTTAACCGGAATCACTATATACTGATGTGTCATAATTCATTTTTAAAAGAGAACTGTTTTGTTGTAGTTCTTGTGTTAATGAGTTTTTCTTTGTTAGGATATTGGTACTGATACTGAAGCTTGGAGTACTGTACAAGAATACATAAAGACCCAAACAGCTGCTGCTGTTTGATGAATCTGAACCACCGTTCAATTGAATGCCTATTGCCTTTTTTGTTTAATATGATTTCTTTAACTTTAATTTGTCATAATGAGTGTCTTACGTTACACCAAGAGTAGATAATAGAAGAGAGTGTCCTACTGTGATATACCCCCTGCTTCATCACGTCGTAGAATTGAAGAGTCACATTCAGGATATTTTCAGTATTTTATTTGAGTAGTTATTGGGGCGAGCATGAGCGAGACCCTATGGTGGGCCGTTTGTTTCAAAATTATCGATTCTGTTGGCCTACCTACCCTGCATAAGCGGAGATGCACGGACCACAAAGAATCTATTAGATCTATGTAGGAGTGGCTA
>NW_003551773.1:0-2287 GCF_000090795.2 Amphimedon queenslandica | reverse complement strand
ACACCCCACTACCACACATCCCTTGTCTCAAACCATCTTCCAGCTCCCATAAAATCCCTATCTAATACCAACTCCCTGCTCTATGTGCTTCACCATATCTTTGCTCTCACTGCCACACCATCTCCTTGCTATCATTACTATGCTATCTCCCTGCTCTTACCGCTACCCAAATATTGCTGCTTTTACTGACACCATATCTCCCAGTTGTCACTGCTACACAATCTGCTTGCTCCCATTGCCACACCATTTCACTGGTCTCACTGCTACCCATCTCATTGCCACACCATTTCCCTCCTCTCAGTGCCAGACCAACTCAATGCTACAGGATCTTCCTGCTGCAACACCAACTCCCTCCTCTCACTTCCACAACAATACTCCCTTCTCTCTCAGCCTCACCATTTCCAGACTCTCTCCGCCAAACAATCTTTCTGTTGTGTACAACATCTCCATGCTCTCATTGCCACACCATCTCACTGCTCTCACTGCCTCACCATCTCCTTGTTCTCATGACCATACCATCTCACAGGATCTTCCTGCTGTCACTGCCACGCCATCTTTCTGCTCTCACTGCCACACTATCTCCCTATTTTCTGTGTTAAAACATCTCCCTGCTCTCATTGCCGCTTCATCTCGCTGTCATTGCCACACCATCTTTCCCCTCTCACTGCCAAATCATCTCTTTTCTCCCACAACCTCACAATCTCCTCTATTCTCACTGCCACACCAACTCACTGCTCTCACTGCCAGATGATGTCCCTGCTCTCATTGCCACACCACCTCCTTGCTCTTACTGCTACCCCATCTTGCTGCTGTCACTGCAACCATCACTACCACACCATCTTCCTGCTCTCACTGACGCAATCTTCCTGCTCTCACTGCCACACCGACTTTCTGCTCTCACTGCTGCACCATCTATCCCCCTCTAACTGCCTCACCATCCCCTGCTCTCATGGCCACGCCATCTCTCTGCTGTCACTCTCACACCGTTCCAGCTCTTCCACACCATCATATCCTTGGTCTCAATGCTACACAATCTGCTTGCTCTGACTGCCACAATATCTCCATGTTCTCATTGCCACACCATCTCCCTTTTCTTATTGCTTCACAATCTCAATGCTTTTACTGCCACAGCAACTCCATTCTGTCATTGCCTCACCAACTTGCTTCTCTTGGTGGCAGTGAGAGCAGGGATACTATGTGGAAGTAAGTGCAAAAAGATAGTGTGGCTGTAAAAAAAGAAAGATGTTGCTGCAGTGACAGCAAAATGGTGTGGCAATGAGATCTGGAAGATGGTGTGGCAGTAAGTGCTGTGAGATAATGTGGCAATGACAGTGGGGAGATAGTGTGGCCATGAGAGCGGGGAGATTGTGTGTCAGTGAGAACTAAGAGATTATGTGGCAGTGAAATTAGAACAATGGTGGGGCAGAGTGAGTGGGAGACTGTGTTCAGTGAGAGCTGTGAGTTGGTGTGGCAGTCAGAGCTGGGAGCTGGTGTGGCAGTCAGAGCAGTTAAATTTTGTCGCAGTGATAGGAGCGCAATGATGCAATGAGAACAAAAAAAAGGTGTGGCCATGATTGCAGGAGATGTTGAGGTAGGGAGATAGTTTAGCAAGGATGGCAAGGACATGGTATGGCAGTGAGAGAATAAAGATATTTTAGCAAAGATAGGAGAGAGATGGTGTGGCATTAATTGCAGGGAGTTGGTGTGGCAATAAAAGAAGAGTGTTGGTGCGGCAGTGAGAGTTGTGAGATTGTGTGGTATTGACATAAATGAGATGTTGTGGCAGTGAGAGCAGGTAAATGGTGAGGCGGTGAAAGCAGGAAGTTGGTGTGGCATTGACAGCAGGGAGTTGGTGAGGCAGTGAAAGCAGTGAAATGGTGTGGCACTTAGAGCTGTTAGATGGTGTGAGTGAGGGAAGTAAGATGTTGTGGCAATGAGAACAAGGAGATAGTTGGCAGAGAGGGGAATAAGTTATTGTGGCACTGAAAGCTGGTAGGAGGTATAGTGGCAGGCAGTTCGTGTGGCAGTGAGACAAGAGAGATGGTGAAGCATGGAGATAGTTTGGCTGGCTGTCAGAGAAGGGATGTGTTGTGGCAGTGAAAGCAAGGTGATGGTGTGGCTGTGAGAGCAGCAACATGGTGTGGCAATATATATAGGCAGTTGTCAGGCAATGACAGCCTGGAGTTGGTGTTGTACTGAGAGCAGGGAGATTGTCAGGTGCGAGAGGTGAGGTTCGTGTGGCAGTGAGAGCAGGGGGATTAAGAGGAAATGGGAGCAGAGAGATGGT
>NW_003551772.1:0-2287 GCF_000090795.2 Amphimedon queenslandica | reverse complement strand
TATCTGACTACTTGTTTTCTATATCTACATCATTTAATGTTAATGGAATCATTTATGAAGGAGAGAGGACTCAACCAATTCCACCAGGTAATGTTACACTTTATGTAGTGCAACTGTATTTTAATAGGTATTATTTAACTCTCACTATCATTATTTTAGCATCATCAACAACAAGTAAGTCAATTCATGAGTTTACTTTACAGTATATCATTAATCAGTTTATGTTTATAGTTTCTTATTCCTTTGCCACTACTGCTATGCCAACTGTAATGAATAATGGAGAAAACATTTGGTGGATAATTGGTGCAGCAGTATTAGTATCACTATTGGCTATACCAATAATTGTGATATTAATAGTAATGATGTACATAAAAAGAACTAATAATAATAGAAAGAGGTAGAATACCCATTTATTGCAAATGTTTTTAAAAAATTTATGAATTATAGACAATCAGATAATGATATTGTAATGGAATGCAGTCCAGCTTATGCTACAACTGAATTTAAAACAAAGTTAGTTACAATACTGACTAGTACATTGTGTCTATACACACACAGTACTGCTGATGATATACTAATGAAGGATAGTCCAGCATACAGTACAGTAAAACAAACGCAGTCAGTTATATAAAATACAATTATTATTATTATTTAAAGTTATTATTAATAGATCAACTGTTGAGCCAGTGTATGATACAACTAATAATGATTATGAGACTCCTCTTCCACCACCTTCTACTGAATATGAATTACCAACTGTTTAATAATGTTACTGCATTAATTGATGTGCAATGCAACGTTAATTTGTGAAGTGTCTTTGTCATTAAACATAAACTTTTACGGAGCAAGAGGTTGCATGGCGGCAAATGTATGTGGCCCAAATTTACTACTCTTGCTAGTACTTTGTCACTGAGTATACCAAATTTGACAATAATTAAAATTTTGTGTGTGTGTCTGCTATTATTAATACAGTTATTTTCAACGTACAAGTAAGTCTTTGCTAGTATCAGATCCTTTTCCCTTACCTCCTGCACTGCCTTCTAATAGAGCTGCCCTTGATCCTACAAAAGGAAGAGAAAATCAGAGCATCGTATTATTTTTTAAATATCTTTGTAGGGTCAGTATTTGTTATTACTGATTACAGGGCATTGTCCAATTGTAAGACAGAACAGAACATATAAATGATATAATTTCACAAACACAATATTTCTCTTTCAATTATTGCATTAATAGTATAACTTACTCAGTTTTTTAGAGTCCTTAATAAGATCAATACTCTCACCTGGAACAAGGCACCTACAATAATGTACACATACTTTTAAGCAAAGAAAAGTTTCAACTGCAAAACATAAAATACAATTAGGAAAATTAGTATAAGCTGTGTACCATCAAACTGAATGTACAAGTCTTAACAGCTACATGTATAAATGTTTCCTCATGTGAGTTGTTATTTACCAAGTATGCATTTCCATTTTCATATCTTCTTGTGTGAGTTTATTCTCTGAAGATGTTGATTCTTCTTGCTGGCTTCCTTCTGTTGAAAGTTGAAGGACAACAGCCAAATAACCTGCCTAGTAATGGTAAGAATATAAACTTAATGATTCTATTGGATGAATTTGATGCAGGCACTCAAGTGTATCTACCTTATGTGAACAGGATAATGCCTGATGACTCTATAATATATGCTAGCCAGTTTTATGATGTTGATCAGAATAATGATGCTAATGATATCAATGATGCTTTGTGGTGTCAGAGTGCTAACAATGGTACTAATATTGGAGTGTGGTATTATCCTAATGGAACTGAAATACCTTTATTTGATGGAGCATTTGATGATTCATCAGCTTTTAGACCAGTGTACAGTAAGAGATTCAGTGGCCAGATAGAAATGATAGACTATCAGGATATGAAGGTTTATACAAGTGTATAATTCCTGACGAGAATGGAGTGAATCAAACACTATTTATAGTGGTTGGAGCATATACTGGATACAATAACAATGGTATGTGATGAATATAGACTATAATTAATGTACTTCTTTTACAGATGGCCCTGATGCTGATCCTACTATGCAGTTCTCTCTCCTCTCCACTAGTAGATTAGCTACTCCTCCAGTCTTCAGTCTCAGTTTCAATGTCTCTGATGGTCCTCCTACTACTATCAGTTGTTCAGTGAATGGAATATCTACTGAACTGTCTCGTGTGATATTGAATGGACCAGGATCTGTTACAAGAGTGACAGTAACAGTGAGACTGAGAGAAGCTGGTAACTATTAGTGTATTGTATC
>NW_003551771.1:0-2287 GCF_000090795.2 Amphimedon queenslandica | reverse complement strand
TCTTTAATAATTTGTATTTTGTACAGCACTTTAATGTATGGCAGCTTTATTTCTTTGTAAATTTTTTGATGATTTTATGAATATACATGTACAGCACTTTACTATGAACATGTACATGTACATTAATGATTGTATGGTGGGTTTATTATTCATAGGTCAGTCTACACTCTAACTATGTACATCTACAAATTCCTCGGTTCTTCTTTGTGTCTGATCCAGCACTACTGGAGATACTGGGAAATATATTGGATATCTGAAAAATACCCAAGGCTATAGCCCATGGTTTGTTCCAAAAATGGCTCCAAAATCACTCCAAATTTTTAGTACATTATCTGATACATATTAATGTCCTTATGCTATGTAGAAAATTTGAGGTGATTCCGACTTCAATTTTTCAAGTTACAGCCATTTTAAGAAAATGCCAAAATTCTGAGAAATACCCAAGGCTATATAGCCCATCATTTTTTCCAAAAAATGGATCCGAAATCAGTCCAGATTTTTATTACATTATCTGATACATATTAAAGTTTTTATGCTGTGTAGAAAGTTTGAGGTGATTCTTAATTCAAGTTTTCTAGTTACGGCCATTTCAAAAAAATGCCAAAATTCTGAAAAATACCCAAGGCTATATAGTTCATGGTTTTTTTCAAAAAATAGCTGAAAAATCACCCCAAATTTTTATTACATTATCTAATACATATTGATGTCCTTATGGTGTGTAGTAAGTTTGAGGTGATTCCTACTTCAATTTTTTAAGTTATGGCCGTTTTAAGAAAACTCCAAAATTCTCAAAATTACCCAAGGCCATATAGCCCATGGTTTTTTCCAAAAAATGGCCAAAAAATCACCCCAAATTCTTATTATATTTTCTAATGCATATTGATGTCCTTGTGCTCTGTAGAAAGTTTGAGCTGATTCAGACTTCAATTTTTCAAGTTACGACCATTTTAAGAAAATGCCAAAACTCTGAAAAATACCCAAGTCCATGGTTTTTTCCAAAAAATCACCCCAAATTTTTGTTACATTTACTGATACATATTGATGTCCTTATGCTGTGTAGAAAGTTTGAGGTGATTTTGACTTCAATTTTTCAAGTTACAGCCATTTTAAGAAAACGCCAAAATTCTGAAAAATACCCAAGGCTATAATGCATGGTTTTTTCCAAAAAAATGGCTCCAAAATCACTACAAAGTTTTATCACATAATCTGATGCATATTAATGTCCTTTGCTTTGTAGAAAATTTGAGCTGATTCAAATTCTACAAATTCCTCGGTTCTTCTTTGTGTCTGATCCAGCACTACTGGAGATACTGGGAAATAAATTGGGTATCTGAAAAATACCCAAGGCTATAGCCCATGGTTTGTTCCAAAAAATGGCTCCAAAATCACCCCAAATTTTTATTACATTATCTGATACATATTAATGTCCTTATGCTGTGTAGAAAATTTGAGCTGATTCCGACTTCAATTTATCAAGTTATGGCCATTTTAAGAAAACACCAAAATTCTGAAAAATATCCAAGGCTATGGTTTTTTCCAAAAAAATGGCTAAAAAGTCATCCCAAATTTTATTACATTATCTGATGCATATTGATGTCCTGATGCTGTGTAGAAAATCTGAGCTGATTCTGACTTCAGTTTTTCAAGTTATGGCCATTTCAAGAAAACGCCAAAATTTTGAAAAAAACCCAAGGCTATAGTGCATGGTTTTTTCCAAAACAATGGCCAAAAAGTCACCCCAAATTTTTATTACATTATCTGATACATATTGATGTTTTTATGCTGTGTAGAAAGTTTGAGGTCATTCCAACATCAATTTTTCAAGTTACGGCCATTTTAAGAAAACGCCAAAATTCTCAAAATTGCCCAAGGCTATAGCCCATGGTTTTTCCCAAAAAATCAGCCCAATTTTTGTTACATTTACTGATACATAATTATTGATGTCCTTATGCTGTGTAGAAAGTTTGAGGTGATTCCAACTTCAATTTTTCAAGCTATGGTCATTTTAAGAAAACGCCAAAATTCTGAAAAATACCCAAGGCTATAGCCCATGGTTTTTTCCAAAAAATGGCTCCATATCACTACAAAGTTTTATCACATTATCTAATGCATATTAATGTTCTTATGCTGTGTAGAAAGTTTGAAGTGATTCCTACTTCAATTTTTCAAGTTACAGCCATTTCAAAAAATTCCAAAAATATCCAAAGCTATACACGTAGCTGTATTTGCTGTCTCAACTCCACTCCTCGTGCCATTATCAGCCATACAGCACTCTTTACTGTGCTAT
>NW_003551770.1:0-2288 GCF_000090795.2 Amphimedon queenslandica | reverse complement strand
GGCAAATATGTATAATTGCTTACCTCCAAAAATATTGCTAAAAGATATGCCACATCAGAATTACTACCAAGAGGGTGACTACAGTGCATCTATATATGTATGCAAAAAACATGCAATCAAAACATTAATACATACTTGAGCTTCATTTCTTCCAGTATTTTTTGAACTACCTTCACAGCTAAAACCATCAATAGATAAAGTGAATCCTTCTTTACAATTGCAATAATAAGAGCCATAATCATTAGTACAATTGTGTTGGCATCTTCCATTATACAATAAACATTCATCAACATCTATTGATTTTGAAAGTCATAAAGTTGTGTCAGATAGTATCAATATCAATGATAAATATAGACTTTTTACTAATGCTTATACCTTTGCATGTTATTCCATTGTCACCTAAAGTGTAACCAGTGTTGCAGCCACACTGAAATGAACCCACCTCATTAATGCAAATCTGATCACAAACAACTCTGCTATGTGAGCATTCATCATCATCTGAAATTTAAAATCAGTAAAATAAATTAATCTAAACTATAAGTTAAAGCTAACCAACCTATGCAAGTGTGATTATTGCTGCTATCAAAGATATATCCAGTATAGCAACTACAGTAGTAGCTACCATCAGTATTAGTGCATTGTTGAGTGCAGTTATCAGTGTCTAGCTCACACTCGTCAATATCTACATAAAAAGTAATAATATCCTTAAAGAAAAATATACCTGAACAGAAAATGCTTCCATTGTAGCCAGGATTACAAGTACAATAGTAGCTTCCATTTGTATTAGTACAAACATGCTGACAACTTCCATTGTTAGTAAGACATTCATCAATATCTATACATTACAATCAATACTGCATATATTTCTATAGGTAAAATGTACCAGTACAGTCTGTAGTGCTACCATTAATGAAATCATATCCATCATAACATTCACAATTAAAACTTCCAGGAGCATTAATGCAAGTTTGAGAACAGCCACCATTATTATCCTCACACTCATTGATGTCTGTAAATAAATCAATATCATGTGCATTGTACTAATGTATTATACCAGAGCAATTCTCAGCAGTAACTGTCAAATTATAATACCCAATCTTACAGCTACAGTAGTAACTACCCATAGTGTTCGTACAGATTTGACTACAGCCTCCATTATCATCATTGCACTCATTAATATCTAGAACAATAATGTACCTATGATTAAGTATACTTTTACAAGTAACACACACACCTGAACAATTGTGTCCATTGCAAGATAAAGTATATCCATTTTTACATGAGCAGTCATAAGATCCAATAGTATTACTACAATAATGATCACAACCACCATTGAACAAGCTACACTCATTAATATCTACATAAAATGCATAATTATTCTGATAAACACAGACTTGTTATACATAACTTTACCTTCTGTAATACACTTTCTATTAGTCAGGTAGGGCAGACTCCGCCTGACTAACCTGTCCTCACATTCTTCGGTATTATTAGAATCACATTCATTAATATCAATACATGTTACTCCATCACTGTCTAATTGATAGCCAATATCACAGCCACAAACATAACTACCAATAGTGTTATTACACAAATGAATACAGTCAGATGTTCCATCCATACATTCATCAATATCTTTTAAATAAATAATGGCATTTATAAAACAATTTTTTGCATACCGTAACAAGTTGCATTGGTTGTGGTATTCAATTGGTATCCAGAATAGCAATAGCAAGTGTAAGAACCTTCTGTATCAGTACAACCTTGTTGACAATTATCAGTATCAGTTTGACATTCATCAATATCTTGTATCAGACAATTAATTAATGGTATTAGAGTGACCATACAGTACTTACTTTTACATGATATTTTATTGGCAGCTAAAGCATAACCAGTATTACATTCACAATGAAATGAACCAGGATCATTGATACAAACATGATCACATATAACAATTTCCTGAGCACATTCATCATGATCTGTAAATGATCATGAACATGTAAATAAATAACTAAACATATTCTAACCTATACAAGAATAACTGTCATTGCTTAAGCTGTACCCAGACTCACAACCACAGTAGTAGCTACCAACAGTATTAAAGCATGTCTGGTTGCAGTTAGATACACCATAAGCACATTCATCTAATTCTAAAGATGTTGATTAGAACTATTATACTGTAAATATGAAATATACCTGTACAAAATCTACCTCCAGTGTAACCTGTATTGCAAGAACACTCAAAACTTCCATCAGCATTTGTACAAATATGCTGACAGCCTCCATTA
>NW_003551769.1:0-2288 GCF_000090795.2 Amphimedon queenslandica | reverse complement strand
GAGCATGTACAGTACATGATAATGTACGTATTACATATTATGTATACTATTGCTGTTAATGACAAATAGAAAGTCAACATAATCTACATGTACATGTGCAAATACAATGTACCTGTACATGTATATGTAACTATCATGCATACTGTACAATTATTGGAAATTTTAAGTCACACAATATACATGTACACATACACATGCATCCCCCAAAAAATATAAAAGATACATGCATGTACATGTATATTCATGACACTATTCCCTTTTACAAAATATTGATACAAATCAAAAGAGGGAGAATGATAGACATGTACATTATATACTTACCAACTCCAAGAAGTTTACGTCCCAAATAGTCAAGGTTCCTAGGAGTGAGTCCTCTGCCTGAAATAGTTTGAAAGTAATGATTCAATGCTTCAGAGACCCTAGGCCATGATACTACTTCTGGTACAACAAACGGCTCTCGATTCTACATAAGAGACGATAAACAAAATCCCAAATAAAACTGGACTAACAGGTTCTGCAAACGAGTTATCCCAGAATATAGTAGCCTCTGCTGCTGGCTGCTGAGTGACATGGACTATAACCACCACTGGTAAGCTTTGACACTAGAAGGTATAAACATACAATATAAATACAATAAAGGATCATTCACACAGAGCTGTTAGTAATGTGGTCAATGACAGTGTAACAATAGCTGGGATTGTTTAAATAAATCATTATTACCTCACATACATCTACAATGTACATGCATATATAATTCATTTAACTTGTTACTCAATTATAAATTCAATAATAGGCCAATGACCACTGCAGCTGCTAATTGAAACTATACACAATAATAATACGTGTACATGTGTATGTGATATTTAATGTACATGTACATGCACATGTGATACACACATAATTTAATTAATACTTTAGATTCTGTAAGATAAAACATGAAAATATCAAAACCATAAACCACAACAAAATACCCACACTTCCCCTCACATCAGGGCCTACCATGACAGGGATATCCAGCTCATCCCCGGGTATAGTGAACTTTGAACGAAACAGAATAGTGAACTTCTCTTCCATGACAATTTCAGTCGATTTCCTGTCACTGTTTCTCTTGATGCGTCTTAGCTGCATGTAGTTGAAGTTACACTGTAGGACCCCAGTCTGTGAGTTATACTCCATAGCCTTCTGATGATTGACTATCTCTCCTGATGTAAAAGAGCTACTCAGGCTGAAAGAGATAAATAAATAAAGACATTGAAATATAAATAAAGACATAAAAATAGAAATAAAGACAAAGAAATAGAAATAAATACATGTACATGGAAATGAAGGTAAGACTTTAAAACAGAAACAAAGACATGTAGAAATGAAAAGATATGACTGAAAAGACAGAGAGAGATGTTGATAAAATCAGTCTGACATATTATTAAGTTTCTAGTGAATGGTCTCAGATGAGGTTCTTGTTATCAAATTCCACTCAAAATGTAGTTCAAGTAATGACTAGCTTTTGATTTGAATTATTGGCACAAATAAATCAAAGAAGCATTAAAGGATACAAAAGAAGCATTAAAGGGTCTAGAAGAGGAAGCTCAAAATTTCCCTTTCAAGGCATGAAAAGGAAGTACAGTGCAAATAATGCAATCAAAAGCTATGATGATGATGTTAAAGATAAAAGCAAGAGAACAACAATCTGCAATTATTCTCAGAATACTGCTTTCATCAAAAGGATCAATATTTGGCTTGGTAATATTAACATTTATTCACTAAAAATGCTAACAAAACTTGACAAAACCAATGAACTTAATGAGTAGACTCAAACCTTTTACCTCTCATCAATGACCACTGTATATCTATGCAACACAAGCTCCTAACCACTATACATGTACATGTATATGTATTTATCCAACAAAAGCTTCTAAATCAATTGCAATATACATGTACATAATGTACACAATCTCTTTATATTACTGGGAATTGAATTTGTTGATATTTTCTAATCTATTTTAAATAGTACAGCTAATATGGTGTGATGCTACATAAACTTTTACATTTACATAATACTGTAAAAGGTGTAAATCAGGAAATTTATGCGATGGAATTATTTTTTGTGTCTCAAAATTATGCTGTGATTTAATATTTACATAATAAGACTGTTTCATGCATTATTAAACGTGGCATGTAATTACATGTGTGAGCTAATTTTTGCAAAAATTAAATTAAAGTCACAGTAAAAATTTCAAGAGACAGTAATTATAAATTCACCAACAAATATTGGTATATACTTACACTTT
>NW_003551768.1:0-2289 GCF_000090795.2 Amphimedon queenslandica | reverse complement strand
TATAGAGGTAGCAATATCTGTTAGTGTACGATGTTGTTGGTTTATTAATACATGACATATATCAATAAGATACTGCTCTGGATTAAGAGAGGATTTCAGCTGTTGCTCAATGACATTCACAAGTTTACTAGATTTCTCATTATTTGTAACTCCTGATGCATGTATCTCCTCTTTAGTTTGTTGTGGTATCAGTTCTTTAGCATACAATGCATCAGTTACATTGTATAGATTCACACTAATAGCATGAACTAATTTATATGAATGAGTCCTTAATATATCCTTTGGATTACCTGCAGTAGTGTATCAGTTAATGAGTGTTGTATTAAGTGTATGTTTACCTGTTATAGGACCAGGATTAGCATTACTGCTACTGACTTCCATGTCATCATTAGTACTTCTTCCAGCTGTGGGATCTGTCACTTTGTCTTCAATAGTTCTAGCTAGTTCATTCTCTTTACATTGTTTCAAAGCATTAATGACATCTCTCCATGATGCTGTAGGATTAACTTGTAACAATCTCTTATGTAAAGCCATTTTCATGAGGTGAGCATTTCTTTTCTTTTTATCAATTGTATTGACATCAGATTGTGTTATTCCAGGAAGACAAAGAGCAAATGGTTTCCAGTCAACAAGTGGTTTAAGACATTTTGCAAATAAGAGACAAGATGGTTGATCATCAATCATAGGACCAGGATTGAGTTCAACATCTCCTGATAAGAGGAGGAGGAGAAGTAAAACCAAATAGTAGATCAGCTCAGAGCTACTCCCAATAGTAGCTATAAACAAGACTAATGACTGGAGGCAGTGGATCATAACAGTAACAGTAATTATACCTATTGTAAATACACTGTATGATAATATTATATACTGTTAGTTTGTTTACCAGTTGGAGGAATAAAATTGAGCTTCATATATCTTAATAAAGATAAAAGAAGAGAAACAATAAGAGACAGAGCTGCTGGCAGTTTAGATGTCTTCTCTCCTGATGTAGTACTGCCTGACTTGCTGTCTACTGCAGCTTTGAATGAGTGAGAGTGGTGGCCATTAGCTGGTCTACTGGAGGCAGCTTGACAGTAGTTCCACAGTCCAATACTTGCTCTCCATTGAGAGACATCAATCATCTTGTAATTATTATTATTATTATAAATGACGTTAGAGACCAGTAGTTCCTTTATCCAGTGACTAATGGTAAAGAGTACAATAGAAGTGAGTGTATGTGTACCTGAACTATCATTGAATTATATTCATGGATCATTAACACTATATGCTATGAGTAGTGTCTGTAGTATCAGTACATAGTGATTGGTACCACTCCTCCACTACAGTTAGTATTGTCACTACTGACCCTATTTTGACTAAATTTGGTCATTTTACGGATCACTTGCATGCTATGAATGCAATAAATATTAGAGTAGGTTAAAATAGATATAGGACTATTCATGGATATGCTCATTAAAGATCAAATTATTTGATGTAGCATTACCCAATAGACCTCATGAAATAAACAATAATTTAACTCACAATTTATGCTTCATAACAATCACAAGCATCCATTAAAACAAAAATTGATTAGTGAACGTATACATGCATTGACTAATACTAGAGTATGGTCTAATGGTGCAGTATGAGATAATTTAAATAATACTAATGATACTTAAGTAATGATACTTTAAGTAATGATACTTGTTAATTGAAATCTACTTTCATTTGACCAAAATTGACCCTGTTGAGAGGGTACTTTTGTTAGTGGAGCTTGTTTGATTATGGTTATATATATTTGAAATTGCTATGAATCAATGACTTTTTTGCTTGTTATAGGCTGATGCTTTACTATAAAGTATGGAATATAAAGTATTCTCTCATTGTCCTCCATACTATAGTATGGAGGACAATGAGAGAATTAGGTGGTTTATAAGGTGTAGCTATTTCAGTGATCACTTACACCACAATAAAGAAAGAAGGATTTTATAAAAGGAATTGAAGAGAAGATCCTTTCTACTACTGCAAAGTAAGAGTAACCTTCACTAGTTAATTAAAGGAACAAGCTTTCCTGTAGATCTAACTGGAAATGCACCAGAAAAAGAGACGCACAACCAAAAAGACGCAAAACAGCAAAAAGAAGCACAGCAGCAAAAGGGTGGGGCTGGTTACTGCAGTAAAACAAGGCGTGGCTGATTATACCGTATTAACTCTTATTATAAAAATCACAATAGGTGTACACCCAAACTCAGCATAAAGACCCACTCAGACACACAAGAGGTGAAGGATACTGTTATTAATGGATAAAGA
>NW_003551767.1:0-2290 GCF_000090795.2 Amphimedon queenslandica | reverse complement strand
AGGGGAGAATCACTGTGACATTCATGGCAGCAGGACGGCCGAGGGACCAGGAGGGAACAAAGATGTCAGCTGGGCGGGAAGAGGAATCAGGGACCAACAATGGGACCTCCCTACGAGGGGAGAGGGCAGCTGACTGGGCAGCCGTAAAGATAATGTCCCGGAGGTTGTTATGCCTGTAAATCCTATCCCCGTTCCCACCACAAGCCACCGCATGATCCCCAAATGGGTCAGCCGGTCTCAGACAAATGGAACAGTCTTGACCAGAGGCAGAGAGAGGAACACCAAGCCAGTAACATAAGCTAACCCGAAATTCAGAGCTCAAAAAATGGAGACCTAAATTAGAGGAGGGTAGAGCAGTGAGCCAGTCCCCTGCATGAGGAAGAGAAGAAGACAAAGCCAGAGCACGGTGTCTTGGATCCAAAGCAGTATCAAGAAGACCCTCAAATAACGAGTTGTCAATTATTATTATTATTATTATTATTATTATTATTATTATCAAAAACAAGAACTAATTAGAGCTAATAATAGAGAAAAACAAAAAAGGGAAAGGAGAGGGAAAGGCCCTATGAGGAAAAAATAAAATAAAAATAAAACAAGGAAACTATACATGTATTATTATTATTATTTATTATTATTATTATTATTATTATTATTATTATTATTATTATTATTATTATTATTATTATTATTATTATTACTATTTTAGGTGGTACAGATATCATATCTTGTTTTGCTGGTCAGAACCCGACCCTCCCAGTACACAGAGGGGAGATACAGTACAGGAACATTGGAATGGCAGTTGAATGCTGGGACAGAAATGGTAAGAATAATTACCACAAAAACATAATATATAATATATAATGTATACTTGTTGTTTGTTTACATTATTTGTTTACAAGGTAAGCCTGTTTATGATGAGAGTGGTGAGTTGGTGTGTACTAAACCTTTTCCTTCAATGCCGACTCATTTTTGGAACGACGAGGACTCTATCAGATACCAAAAATCATACTTCTCAGTTTATTCAGGTAAAAACAACAACAACAAACAACTAAACAATAACAACACACATAGTAACAACAACACCAATAACAAAAATAATAACAAAATTAATAATAATAACAAAAATAATAATAATGACATATATATAATAATTATACTTGTAGGTGTGTGGGCTCATGGTGATTTTTGTAAGATTAGTTCAAGAACTGGTGGGATTGTAATGCTGGGGAGGAGGTAAAGTAGCAGCTGCTTTATTTCTTTTGAATTTATTTTATTTTCTAGTGATGGAACGCTCAATCCTAGTGGCGTGAGGTTTGGAAGTGCCGAGATTTATAACATCAGTAAAATAATAAATGATAATAATAGTAATTATTATTATTTTATAATAGTTGAGAAGTTTGATGAAGTAAAGGACAGTTTATGTGTCGGGCAATTGATTGGATCTGATGAGCGAGTGATTCTCTTTATTAAAATGAACCCTGGCTATACGTAAGGGAACAAACTAGCAATGGGTATGCCCCTTTAATCTTCCTCTAATTATTGATAGTTTTAATGATGAGTTTGTTAAGAAAGTAAAGACGTTCATTAGAGGAGAGTTATCTGCACGACATGTTCCAGCTATCGTTTTAGAAACTAGCGATATACCAGTAAGGAAGATACATATCTATTTAAATTTGCTTGTTAAGCTCAAAATTTTGACCCTCAATTGCAGTCAAAATCCAACCTTTTTGAAAAATCTTTGCTGATTTTCTAGCAATATATTTAAAGTATATATTTTATGTTTTCTTGTTAGTATACAATGAATGGGAAGAAAGTTGAAGTTGCTGTCAAGAAGATTCTCTCTGGGGAAGAAGTGAAGGAGAGGGGAGCACTATCTAATCCTGAGTCTCTTGATCTTTATTATAACATACCGCAACTTATTATTAAATAAATATATTTATATATTCGTATTAGAGATCTATTATCATTGCTATTGCTACATAAACAGGTTTTATTATTCTTTCATATAAATAATTAGTAAAAGCTCAGTAAACTAGCTATAGTTTTCAGTATACTACCCTGCATGAAACTTCTGGGTTCCGTATACTTACAATATACGGAGAATGCTATTTTTATTACAGGCAAGTGAATTAGTCAGGCGGAGCCTGACCCTCCGCCTGACTACAAGTGGATGAGAAATCACTCCAATCCCTGGCTCCGTATACTCACCTCATTGTGGCATGTGGAGAACCCCATCTCTCTCCCACTCGTTTTTAAGATCAGCTTAAACTGCAAAGAAGGTAGCTTGGAG
>NW_003551766.1:0-2290 GCF_000090795.2 Amphimedon queenslandica | reverse complement strand
TATAAACTATACAGGAATTTGTAGTTTTTGTTTCAAATCAGGATACATATCTTGCAGTAGATATAAAAAGTGTCCGAGTGGCCTTTTATCACCTAACGCTTCAGCTCTTGACGACAGACACTGTTTATAATTATTTTCTGTCAGCGAGGCTTTCGAGCAGCTCCTCTTGTGCCATCTATAAATGAGACCAACGTCCGGAGCTCTCAGGACCTCGATACGACTCTTCAAAACCTTTTGAAAGAGGTCTACGTCTTCACCACCCCACCCCATCATCTTAGTATTGAGTCCACCAACTTTAGTGTAGTCTGATTTATAAATACAGAGCATTCCAAAAGCATAGCCACCCCAATGCCCACGAAAACGCGAGTGCTTTCTACGAGCGTTTTTATCGGGGTTTAGAAAACGGGAGTTGTACATTTTGAAAACCTCCGGGTAATAGACCATTTTTCCTTGATTCGTGTTCTTTCGGCAGCGATCAAAGAACGTGATGTTGACTTCCATGTCAACGTCACAGAGGAAAGCCAAGTCATTCTTCTCTAGCGTCATCATTCCTTGATCTAGTGCCTGAGCTCGTGAGAAGTTACCTTCCCTTTAACAATGACTATGTTCACTTTGGGCGTGGTTTGTCGTATCTCATTAATCTTCTCTTCTATGTCGTGGACGTCGTTTTTGCCGAAAATGACCAAAACCAGTCGCAACTTGTCATCACGGGAATAAATCTTCTCAAACATCTCAAGGTAGTCATAGCAACGCTGGGTAACATCGGATATCGGTACGATGATATTAATCAATTCACTTGCATCATTCTTTGACGGTTTTACAGTATAGCCATTTTGAATGGGCTGGAAGATCCTAACACGCTCGTACAGAGCCGCTGAGGTATGCTTCACGTCAACAAATTTCCCATCTATGATGTAATCGTTACCAAAAATAGGATCGTTCTTGACAAACCCATTTATTATCGTACGAAGCTTATACCGCTTTGGGGCATATTTCTTATTTATTTCTTTCGTGGCTTGATCTGTGGCACGTCTAAACTCTCTTGATAGATACTTAAAGAGTCCAACGTGATGATGTGGCTCTGTAGTCTCATCGTTATAGAGATTATTAGTGTCGAAATAACGCCAGTTGCGATACTGGTAATGATTAATAGGCCGGTATCTGGTCGTCCGACGATACTTGATAAGGTTCTTCTGACTGTCGAGAATACTTTGATCGTCTCCTCGTACCAGATCGCAACCAATCTGTATGATATCCTCATCTAAGAGAGCGTTGGGTAACTCCTGACACGCTTCCATCATCATGTTACCAGCTGTATCAGCTTTCAGGGAGTACTTCTTGTATTCGATTGTAGCATAGTAGTAATGGACAGAATACATCCTCTCTACTGATGAGATGGGATAGAGGGAGAAGGCATTGGTGAGGAGGGAGTCTTCTTTGTTTAAGATGTCAACTAGTGGAATCCTTGTATCATCTTGAAGAAAGAACTAGAGAGAGAGAGAGGAAAGAGAGAGAGAGAGAGAGAGAGAGAGAGAGAGGGAGAGAGAGAGAGAGAGAGAGAGGCAGAAGTAAATTGAATGATATAGAATACATACAAATTTACAGGAAAGCAATGCCTTTAGTTAATTGATGCATGGAAATACATGTACAAGCACATGTACATGTACACATGTATCCTATTACATGTATTACATGTAATAAGAGGAAAATTAGACACAGATGTTAAAAATACATGGAATACCTCAATTAAGGATTACATGTAACTTTATAAAGCCACACAAACACAAACAGACACAGACTGAGAGAATGTGACTAATAGTTCATATCCTGACTGAAAGTGCAACAGTACAGAAAGCGTATAATGAAAGGGAGTCAGTGACCCATTCACATAGTGCAGTTAATAATGTATCAAGTTGTACTAGAGTACAAAGTAAACTTGATCAATATAAGGATAACAAACAACAGTAGGCTAATCCTGTTATGTTCTATATGCTGAGTATGAATAGAATAACAGCTAACAATAAACTGTGCTAGGGTACACACATATATGTACAATGTACACATATAAACAAATAAATGATAATAATAAACATTATTATTTATACATGTACTGTAACTAAATGCATTTAAAATGGCTGTAACTTGAAAAATTGAAGTCGGAATTAGCTCAAACTTTGTACACAGCACAAGGACATCAATATGTATCAGAAAATGTAATAAAATTTTGGGGTGATTTCGGAGCCATTTTTGGAAAAAACCATGGGCTATAGCCTTGGGTATTTTTCAGATT
>NW_003551765.1:0-2290 GCF_000090795.2 Amphimedon queenslandica | reverse complement strand
AATAATAAACACAAATTTTATAAATGATATACTAACGATCATCATCTTGTATCCTGATAAATGATGGAGTCCGGTCTATTGTTAATGCACTATTTTCTGGAAAGATGCCACTTATAAATACTGTAAAGTTCTCAAACAGTGGTTCACTAATGAGATCATTCATGATATTAAATCTACCACATGTCCTGTTTGTAAATGAACGTAATACTGAACGAACTCCACGAGTTCTATAGTCACCTAATGTAATGAAAGGGCACATAATGCAATAAATACCAGTATTAATACTTACTCCTAAATCGTGCAGTGTTATCTTTAGCTCTTATGGTTATTTCTGTATCAGTTGATAATACTCCTCCAGTTAGTACAGCACATATTTCTACAGTTCCTTCATTCTCAACCACATCATATGTTCCTCTCTCTATTGACAGCACACCAGCTATACAATGAATAATACAATGGTAATATGACTTAATGCTTCTCCCCTCTCAACTTACTGTCATCATCAATAATGGTGATGGTAGCTTTCTGCCGGTCTGTCTGTACTTGAACAATACCATCACTACTAGGTAATATGATGACTCTTATTGTTTCATCTCCCTCAATGATATTATCATCAATACTAATGATAGGAGTGAATGCATCATTCAGTGTATTATTGGGCCTGTAGGTTAATCTTGGAATAACAGGATTAAAGGAGAAATCACTACCTATAATTATTAATATTAAAAACGAACTACAAAATTATGTCAATAATAACCATTTGAGGCACTCCCAGATATGAGTTTTAATTGAACTGGTTGTAAACGATTCTCTGGAAAGCCTCCAATGTCTTCACCACCTTTCTCATCTCCTATCTGCTTTATAGTTAATTGGGCAACTTCTCCTTCTCTAATAGTAACACGTAGGTCTCTAAACCCGATACTAAAAACTAGAATACAAAAATGATAAAATTATCTCATGAACAAATGATTTACCATCTTCATTGTCAAGTCTTACTAATTGAGTATCAGAATTTATCTTAACTCTAGAATCATTAACACTGAGTCTCCATCTAAACAATTCTGGTAACTCTACAATATTATCCTGTGGCATGAAGAAAGTCACATGCTCCAAACGTTGATCAATTGCTGTTGCTGGTTGAAATACAGCACTACGCTGCTCAGTAAAGTTAAAGAGATCTAAATTAAAGGAGTAAATGAATATTTAAAAACTTAAGATGCATTACCAAAGTCTCCAACAGCAGCTTCATCTCCAGTCATTGTGCCTGTCCACTTCTCAAGCGAGACAGTGACTTCAAAAGGAGTTTCATATGTAATTAACTGACGCCTAATGACAGCTGTGGCATAACTACCTTCTAATAATTGTAGGAAGCATGTGCATCCTATTAGACCTACAGTAATCACTGAGAGTGACAGAAAATTAAAAAATCAAAAGTTCAAAACAAATTGACTTACTGTCTATATCATCAATTGTAATGCTAAGATGCCTGTATACAAGTACAACTCCTGATGGTATTGGTGGATCACCAGCAGCTGCATCAGTTTCAGCAGCAATTGTGTAATTAAATGAAAGAGTTGGTTGGAGAGCAACTCCATTCCCGTATGATATATATTGTATGCTAAACCTTTCTGGTAGGAAACCATTGGTTCGTCCCCAAAAGTCTGAGCTTAAGTAGTCAGCAACTTTAATAATTAGAAAAACTAAAAATAAAGTAAATAAGAGCATTATCTACCATCAACGGCTGGTTCTCTTGAAATAACATAATCCAGACAAGTAACATCAGGAGCCCCAGGAGTACTGAGGAGTACATCAGCAGTAAATGAGTATCTTCTACCAGTATCACTTGGACCAATATGCACACGTGATTGATCAAAACCAACAACTAGTGAATACAGTATAAATAAATAAAAATGGCTTCTGAATAATAAAAACATTAAAATAACTCAGTGTTTATGTTACAACTCTCTTACCAACACATGCACCACACTGTGCAGCTAGTGAAGAGTGTCGTATATATCCTCCACCAGTTCTATTACAGCAGTCAATAGCTGCAAGACTGACTCCATTAGTATTACTAGTACAATCAGCAGCAGATGAATAACACTGTACAGTTACATCCTCCTGCAATTGGCCTTGAACTAGATCTATACATAAAGTAAACAAGATTACCTTAACATACATTTGATCATTATACCTGTAAGTAATAGCAAGAAGAAACTAAAGAACACAAGAGCCATATTGGCCTTTCTTGTTGTTATAATTCTACTCCTGCTATAGATAGATGAATGAT
>NW_003551764.1:0-2290 GCF_000090795.2 Amphimedon queenslandica | reverse complement strand
AAAATAAAATAATAATAGTAATAATACAGTAATAAAAGCATGTTATTATTTACTTTTCTCATATAATAAACTGAAGGAGCAGTGCAGCCCACAAGCCCTGCATGTACAAAAAAAGAAATAATATATTAATTGATAATAAATCTTTCTCTCTCCTATACCGTGATGCTTTGATTTCAATGGTTTAATATCTTGAAATAAATATGACAAATCTTGCGTTACAAATAACGTTATGACAGCTCTCTCCCAGTCCTCAGACTACAAGAGAACAATTACAAAATATTATATCATATACATGTACAGTGTAGTGCTTTATTTTGGCAAATTTGCTGTAGAATTGTAATTGGCCGTTTTAATTTGGCAATTTTTTGTGTACACATGCATTACTGGGCATGCGCATTAATGATTGGCAGGTTTAATATTGGCAATTCCACAAGTTTGCAAACCGCCAATTGCCAAGACTAAACTCTGCCAAATTAAAGCGCTATACATTATCATAAATACATGTATTTGTATATTTAAAAAATACGTAAAAAGAGATAGAAAGAGAAGGAAGGTTTATTGTGTACAAACAAACAGACTATACCTCTCTGCCAGTTTGCTTTTGTTTCTTGGTTACTCTTCCAACTTCAATAAGGAGCAGTCTAGGGTCGATTGAGTCCCAGTGGAACTTCAATACGTTGCATCCAGTTAACTCTGACAGCAGCTTCAGCTGGTCTCTCTTTATGTTGTCCGGGAGGCTCTCAGGGAGCAGGGAGCAGTCGCCGTTGCTTTCGTCAATCTCTTGTCTTCTCTCGACGGTAAAGTCCAAAACTTTAACAATGTCTTTCTCGTGATTCATGATCAACAGTACTGAATTACTGGATGACTAGTTAACATGATAATAATAACAATAGGATAATAATAATAAATAATAATAATAATAGTTAAAATAATCACTTTTATGTATGAACCTGATTTCAATTATTTAGTGTTAGTTATAATTATTATTCAATGTTTTCCAGAGGATTTTAGTGTATTGCTAAAAGACCTTTTACTATAGTACATGGTAATGGGAAAATTTCACCAAAAATGAAAAGGATAAAATTCTCTATTTTTATAATTTTTTTCTGATACATATATACATGTTTTTATGTTGTTGTAGCAAGTTTGAGCTGATTCTAACAAAAATTGGAATTTTTATGAATTTTAAAATTTACTCAAAAATCAGGCCAAAGTCCCTGTACTATAGTACAGGGTCTTTGGCCAAATTTTGCCAAAAATGAAAAGGAGAAAATTCTCAATTCTTATAATTTTTTCTGATACATATACATATTTTTATGTTGTGTAGCAAGTTTGAGATGATTCCGACAAAAATTAGATTTTTTATGAATTTTAAGATTTACTCAAAAATCGGGTCAAAGTCCATGTACTATAGTACAGGGTCTTTGGCCAAATTTTGCCAAAAATGAAAAGGAGAAAATTCTCAATTCTTATAATTTTTTCTGATACATATACATGTTTTTATGCTGTGCAGCAAGTTTGAGCTGATTCAAGCCAAAATTGGATTTTTTTTTACAAATTTTTAACCATACAATACATGTACATGTAATGCTCATGAAGCTCATGCTGTTTAGCTCACTTAGCATGCTTTGTGGGAAATCCTGGCTATTTTCTAATTATTATTTAATTAATGTTAATTTTAAAATTATATTTTATTTTTACTTTATTAGCAATCAGTCCAATAAGAGTCCCATTAGAATTAGCTTGTCCTGATACTACGCTTACAAAATGATGAATGTATTGTGATACTGATTTAGTACAAATTAACTTGGGCTCTCTATAAAATAAATAATAAAACAAACAGATACATGTACATGTACATGTACATGTATAAAGTTAAAAATATCCATTATTATGCAGTACCTTCGTTTGAGGTCAAATACTTTAAAATTTCCGTCAGCGAAAGATATCACCAAATGATGTCCGGACACTCTTAAATTAGCCACACCCACTTCATTAATATCCAGTGACAGCTTATTCTTCAAAACACCCTAATATAAATAATTTTTACACGTAAAATTTTTATATTAATATCTTGGTGATACAGTAATATTAATTATTAAATAATGTTGATAATAATATCTCAGTAATACATGTGCATTATGGTGTTAAAAATAAAGCTGATATTAATATCTCTGTGATAAAGTATTAATTAAAAACACATTAAAAATACCGTAGAGTGCCTTTTTTTTAGGGCTGCGGATTTCATGATTTTTTGAAGATTCGCAAAAAATCACTGCCCAAAGTCAAA
>NW_003551763.1:0-2291 GCF_000090795.2 Amphimedon queenslandica | reverse complement strand
ATATAATGATTTCATTGCAAAATTAATGATATTCACAAGCTGCTACTTCTCGCCGAAAGGGGTCTATAGTTTGATCATTGCATTCATATGAATATAGTGATTCATGTATTGAAAACATCAAACAACACATCTAATGCACTATATGTTCTGACTGACTGAATTTAGACCCAAAAAAACTGGAACGTATGTTTGGGATAAGCCTGAAATTCCTTCCTTTTTATATTATTATTACAAGTCATTGTATTGCATCATAATGCAGTAACTATCACTTCTGGTCTAAATTTAAACTCATAAGGGACATAATATTATATTATTAACAACACAACATCAACATATCTTGCATAGTGATGATACTTATATTTTTATTTAATATTTCCAAAAATAGTTATATAAGGCTGGTTTAGAGTTTATATGGTGCTTTAAGTGAATTTGTGTTGTGACTGGAAGTATCATAGTTGTTAAACTAATAAAATGTGTGCTACAATATCAACATAAGATTCGGCTAATCTAAGTTTAATGCATGTTGCCATTTGTTTATACAACACTTACAGTTGCACACATAAAGCAATGGGTAAATTTTAAACCCTTCCCTTACTAAGACTTGGTGTCTGTAGCAACTGTAGTACTTAGTAAAGCCAGTACTATCAAGAGTGGATAATTAGTTGCTACAGTTCAATGGTTATTTACACTGATAATGCAGGAAGGGGGCTGCAATTTTAAGATTAAAAGCATATATACTAGCTCCTCGCTATAAATTCCAATAATTATTGTTATATTTCATTATTTCAGTTGATATTTAATACAGAAACATACCAGCAACATATGTGCTACTTGGTCTGTCACTTCCACTGAACGAAGACCCCATATTCAAGTCCAATTGATTCTATTTCGCCAAGCAGCAATCCAGCAGCTAGATCTAACTATGGGAAATGCTGATGAAGCCGAGGATGAAACTTAATAAAAATTCATTGATTAAAATTAATTATCATAGTAGGGGCGAGTCCAAGTTAGTGCTTCTTTGATGTCGGCCAGCAATAATTATATGCGAGTATCTATGGGTTCTGGGCTTAGCTGCAAGAGGATGTCACCTAAACAGATTGAAAGGCCGCTCTTGCATGGGCGGTTGCACAAATTTGGTTTGACTTGGGCATCAATAATTAGTGGGTGTGGTTCCATACAATTTTGCAAGGAAAAATGGACAATACTGATCTATAACTTCATTGAGATGGTTTCTTAGCATAAAACAACAAAGAAGCCTGTTGAACTACCACAGTTTACACTGGATGCCCACACCATACTCATGAATATAATTATTGGTCAAAAAGTTAACCTGGGCATTGCCCTCTAATGCCCAGGCCTGCAACCACCTATGTCCTCTTGCTAAAAGGCGGATTTACAATATGACATTAGGCCAGCGTACCATCAATTTTTAATCAAAAACGTGGGCGATTTGACCTTTTGACACATGCTTTCCGCTGGAATAGAACCAGATTCTATTCCAGCGTCAACGTAACATCAGGACTAGCGTAATATTGTAAATCCGCCTTAACAGCCTGGCCTACGGGCTATATCAATTGATACTTAAAAACAGGAAAACACAGGCCATGATTTTAGGCTTGTCCCAATCATGTTAAGATTCAATGAAACACGTCAGAAATTGCACAATAGGTAATAAATGAGAAAAAAATCAGTGAACAGTAGAGAACAACAATCAAAAAATTTTCTGTCATTAATGTTTTACATTCTTCAAACCTAACACAGAAAAGTAATATTCATAATTTCATATAATGTGAAAGTAGCGGCGCCTTACATTGACGAATGTAAAGTCTTGGACATCTTGTTTCTGTCATTATACCTCAGTAAGATACATGTAAGTATTATATAGGAAGTCTACCAGGTAAAAAACAATTTCTCATTAATCCTCTGCAAACCGAGCCACCTTCAAATCAGGCTAAACTGAATAAAATAAAATAAAACAAAATTGCATCAATAAAATTTTGGAAATATTTTATATTTTCAGAGCTGAATTTGAACAATGATAATTTTTTCAGAAATTGAATAAATTTTTCAAACGCCACAGCTCAATAGGCTATAGTGTAGAAATTATTAAGTTATGAGATTGCTTTCACTTCATTATATACTACATGTAACTCTGTTTGTGCATGTACAGTACTGCTCAGCTATAACTTTACTTATAGTGTACAAGACACTAGTGCAGCTTCTCTATACACTCAATGCACACTAGTGCCAGGTACATGCGTAGCACCTGTATCGTGTATTTATCATGTACA
>NW_003551762.1:0-2291 GCF_000090795.2 Amphimedon queenslandica | reverse complement strand
TTTCTTACCATACCAGTTTGCAAGTACCCCCTTGTTTCCTTACTTTTTTCCAACAAATACGTTGGAAAAAATACAAATACAAATACGTCATTTTCTTTCTCCATTTTCATATTGTATTCTCTTTAATTATTTTTGTTTTTCTTCATTTCTTTTTATGATTCTTTCCTCTTCTAGTCCTTACAGTCGTAGGATGATTCAAGAGTATAAACTGTATTTTCGTGATCAATCAGGAAAGATCATTATTGATGCATGCAAGTTTAACGTCATCGTCACTACTTATGAAGTTTTGCTTTGTAAGCCACACCCACATTTAATTAACAACCACACCTTTACTTATACTAATTTTACTTGTATAATAATATTATACATGTACATGTTTTAAAATTAAGAATTAAAAATAAATTTAAAAATAAAAATTTAAATTTAAAAATAAAATTTAAGAAAAAAATTTAGAAACTCTAATTTTCTCCTCTAAAAAATTTACTTCAAAATTTTTAAGTTGACTGTGCATGTACTAGCTGTATCCAATATTAGCATATACTGTACATGTACATGTACATGTAATGTGTATTCTTGTAATCTGTTTTAGCTGATAACAGTGAGTTGAAGAACATCCTATGGAGAGCAGTGATCATTGATGAGGCTCACAGACTCAAAAAAAAAACTGCAAAATGTTGGAAGGATTCAGAGAACTACACATGGTAAGTACATGTACATGTATGTAGTACTTGTACATGTACTGTATATCCTTAAATAGAAGCTGGATGCGAATAAACGCCAGGGTAGCAAACTATAAATAAGCAAATCTAGCCTGTAAGCTTCTCAGTAGTCTTGACTTGTAGATACTACCTTAGGTTCCTGAAGTCAAGTGCATGAGGTCACTGGTTCCAGTCTCAGTCTGGGTCAAAGTATTTTATACTTTGTCCGAGGTCCAAATACCATTTTAGGTAATAGATGCTCGGGCTTTTGTTTAAGGAAATACAGTACGTTGTACATTTCTATAATATATTTTTTAAAGTTGATTCCAGTCAAAATTAGATTTTTTATGAATTTTAAAAGTTGCTAAACAATATTTTTCTATAAAAGAAAAGAAGAGAATTCTCCATTTCCCATAATTTTTCTGATGCATATACATGTTATCATGTTGCGTAGAAAGTTTGAGTGAATTTCGATCAAAATTAGATTTTTTACGAATTTTGAAAGTTGCTCCAAAATTGGGTCAAAGTCCCTATACTATAGCACAGTGATTTTGGCAAAATTTTGCCAAAAATAAAAAGAAGAAAATTTTTGATTTTAATAATTTTTAAAAATGTATATACATGTTTTTATGTTGCGTAGAAAGTTTGAGTGGATTTCGATCAAAATTAGATTTTTTACAAATTTTGAAAGTTGCTCCGAAATTGGGTCAAAGTCCCTGTACTATAGTACAGTGATTTTGGCAAATTTTTGCCAAAAAAAAAAATTTCGATTTAATAATGTTTTCTAATGCACATACATGTTCTTATGTTGCGTAAAAAGTTTGAGTGGATTTCGATCAAAATTACAAATTTTGAAAGTTGCTCCAAAATCGGGTCAAAGTCCCTGTACTATAGTACAGTGATTTTGGCAAAATTTTGCCAAAAATAAAAAAAAATTTTTGATTTAATAATGTTTCCTAATACACATACATGTTCTTATGTTGCGTAGAAAGTTTGAGTGGATTTCGATCAAAATTAGATTTTTTACGAATTTTGAAAGTTGCTCTGAAATCGGGTCAAAGTTCCTGTACTATAGTACAGTGATTTTGGCCAAATTTCGCCAAAAATAAAAAAGGAGAGAATTCTTCATTTTTATAATTTTTTTCTAATGCATATACATGTTCTTATGTTGCGTAGAAAGTTTGAGTGGATTTCAAGCAAAATTAAATTTTTTGCAAATTTTGAAAGTTGCCCCGAAATTGGGTCAAAGTCCCTGTACTATTAGTAACGCAGTAGCGTTACTAAGTAGGATTCACCCCCAAACAAAATGGCTGCCACGACTTTTGCAGCCTTGCTATACCGGGAAAACGAGCTCTTATGCTTACCAGACTTCTTAGAGGACCTTATCTTGACCAGAGGACTCCATTGGTACCACTAGCGTGGCTCTAGACCTTTTCTGGGAGAAAAATCAAAAATCTGCAAACCGGCCGTTTTGTTCAGCCACCTTTTTTCATCTTCATCATCATCATCATCATCATCATCAGGAAAGTCCTGTCAATCCAGTTGTCGGTCGATATATCAATCTTGCCTGGTGATAGAAGGCTAATTCTTACA
>NW_003551761.1:0-2292 GCF_000090795.2 Amphimedon queenslandica | reverse complement strand
TCAATGTCCAGAGTTACAGCTACTCCGTATTCACTGGTGGGCAACTTCAGGCACTAGAGCAGAGGCAGCAATTGTTGCTTGTGATCGTATTGAAACTGGAGGAGTAACACTTTATTATCCTCATGTCGATGAACTTGTATTTTTCAATTCTCCTGCTGGATATTTTAATGCATTTAGTCTTAATCACCAACCCCAATCATCTCTAATCACATTTGATCAATATTATACTCCTATTATAACAGGCCCTAATGAAAGTATAGCAGGTATAACAGCTGTTTCCACCCAACCAATTGGGTTCATGGCTGGACACCAGTGCGGTGAAGTTCCTCAGCGTATAATAAACTGTGATCATTATGTCGAGCAAATCCCTCCATCCTACACTTGGGGATATAACTTCCTAATTGTTCCATTTCATTCTAGAGACTTTGGGTACATAATAAAGATATTACCATACAGTCCCTCTAATACTGACTTTAAAGTATTCTGTGTGAATGACGGCAATGGTATAGTTGATATATCAGTTCAGAATTATGTGTTAGAGGAACGTTTGGTACCAAATAAAGGTGTTTTTGATACAACTAGTCAAAGCTACTGTACAATACAGTCAAACAAACCTATTGCTGTAATGCAGTATGCTAAAGGACATGAAGTAGATGATTCATATGTTGATTCACCATCAACGAAAACAGATGCCGGACTGGGTGATCCAGCAATGGTATGGATACCATCAGTTGCTCAATATCTCAACAAATATTTCATATCGAATGATGTTTATTTAATCAGTGAGAATGACCTTTTCTCCAGTAATGGTATATACATTACAGTGCTACCAGAGTGTTTCAATGCCAGTGGTATATTAGACAATGGTGCTCCATTGGAGGCTGATGTTAGTAAATGGAGTGCATTCTATTGTGACAATATCACTGATGTATGTGGATATGGAGTGTCTATTGATATAGTACAAGGACCTCATTTACTAGAACACACTGACTCTACCTGTTCATTCAGTGCAGTATTGTTTGGGTGGGGAAACCAGAAAGGATATGCCTATCCTGCTGGCTTTGGAATGAGACCTATTGCAGGTGAGATTGAGTATAGTATTAATTGTAACATTAATTGTTATTTTTAGAAACATTTTATTCCATTGCTGCCATTCCCTCAAGTGAAAAGTTACTGGTTGATATCATAGTATATAGATCTGGTGACCTCTCACAGACCAGCCATATTGGAGTTATGATTAATGGTAACAGTATTATGTACATGTACTTGGAATGTTATCATAATTATCGGTGATGAATGTAAGATTATTCTTATTTTAGGTGACAATGAAAACATTCTAAATGTTTCATTTTCCACTGATGAATCATCTCGAATGCTACCAGTACCAGTTAATATGACAAACTTACATGATAAAGATATTATTATTAAACTAATAAAATCTGATGAAGTTCATTTAGGGTATCCATTCTCATTACTAATCACTGTTAATGATAATGGTACAATTGAAGGTACATGCACATGTATTAATATTTATTAATAACTTATTTTAGTAAATTCCAGTGTGGCTGTTACTCCAACCCATTGTACAATGACCAGTGATACCAATACACCAACTGAAGTACATTCATCATCATATATTAATAATGAAGAATATACCAGCTCATTAATATTGACCAGTATCAGTAGTACAGGTAATGTGCATGTACATGTGTATTAATTATAATTGTGTTTATTTGCTAGTAATATTAACAACGATTGAACCCTCTTCATCTCCTGTCAGTGTTGGTCTATCATTAATAATAACAACAGTAATGATTGGATTAACTGCAGTATTGTTCATAATATCAATAATAATATTAGCCACACTCTCAGTATATGCACTGTATCAGTAAGTACAACTACATGTGTTGATGTGATGATGTAATGTTTATTTATAGTAACAAGGCAATGGCTAAGAATAGCAACAGGTACAATATAAGATAAAAAGGAAAGTTTATATTTAATTTTTTTAGAGGAATCGATAATGCCATGTATGGAGTACATGAACCGCCACAAGCAAAGAAATAAATAATTAATTAATATCAATAATTAATTAATAATTGTTAATATTAATAATAATAATTAATTAATTAATTGGTTACTTTATATTCCTTCAATAGCTTTATTAATGTCAGTGTTAGTCCAGTCATCATGAACATTCTCCAGGTGATTGTCAAAGTCAATCAACTTCTTATAGACTCCATTGAATATCAGTTTCTTAACAGCTGGTATGGTCTGGTCACCATTGATCAC
>NW_003551760.1:0-2292 GCF_000090795.2 Amphimedon queenslandica | reverse complement strand
CTGCTGATAAATTTGATGCCATCAGTACTAGTAGAATAGATTCTAACAACACTGCTTGTCAGTTCTGGTTGTGATACAGCCAATAGGTCTCCACTCATTACTGGTATAGGAGGATTGAGTGGATATTGATATCCTCCAGTATCAGTACTGACATTAGAGGTAGAATAATAAATAGATCTCTCGCTACCAGTCACTAGAGAATATGTATTTGATCCACTACCATTAGGTCTAAAGACCCAGACACCAGGAAATAGTGTACGATTTCTATTGCTTCTCCTTATATTAATACCCAATACAAGACTGGTTATATTAGTAGATGAACAATTGAACTGATACTCTTGAAGGACTCTTAGTGTATTATTACCGGCATAGATTTCAGTTGGATTTATTCCTATTCTTTCTGCTGTGTATTTTAGTAATGGAAGCTCAATAAACCTTTCTGTGCATCCATCTGAACTATAGCTAACTGAATTTATTTTGTAATGGCAAAAGTATTAACAACAACTTACTTTTTAGCAAAAAGAAAAGAAGCAATGATCCATACCACATCATAAGCATCATTTTGGTTTATTTGAAACTATGGAAGCACTTTCATGTGGCAAAGCTTTTATGATAATAAATTTAACAAATTGTAGATTTAGTCAGATGGAATGCTTGTCACAATTTGTTGGATTAGCATGAGTAAAGTCCACAGATGTTAAAAATGACAAATAATCATTCCATTCCTAACTGTTTACAATAGAGATACATGTAGATTTATTATAAGTATTATAATTTTTGCAATATATTATGATTATGATAATAACTTACTGAATTAATTTCTTTGTCTCGTTGGCAAAGTTAGTATCCTAATAAGATGAGAATTGAGATGACAATAGAATGATAATTACAATCTCTAATTTATAATCATTGTCTCACAGTTTTCATCATTTTCATCTTCCTCCAAATCAATAATCATAATATCAGTGTTCTCTTGATTCATTTCATACTGAGCAGTAGACAGTTCCTCTTCCCTAGTATTAAAATTGGAAAATTCAGTTCTCTCACTGAGTGATTGATGCAATGTTGAGAGAATCTTTCTTTCTTTCTTAATTTTAAAAAATGCAAACAGGGACAGCAATGATTTCATTGCAATCAATCATCAGCCTTGTTAAGGATGCTTGGCATTAATTTCTACTATTGTCTTTTGAATGTTTGCCACACCATATATCTTCACTTCACCATTGTTGCTTGCACTTGTGGTTAAACCCTTGATGTGGTTGGGCAACATGTTGCATGAAGTAGAGAGATTCTCAACTTCATGCAACATGTTGCACAACCACATCAAAGGTACTGGCAACAAAGTTGCATAGTGGATACCCACCTTCAACTGTGGTTATCAATGGTTAACTGTGGTTATCTATTGTTCGCAGTGCTTGCATGATTTGATGTGATCACCACAGTATCACTTTCATTCATCTGATCCAGTATTTAACCTCTCACTGGAGGATAGTGGGAAGAACAGCAAAGGGGATTATCCTCTGGTTGCAATGACACATCCAATGGAATGCATCCTTGAGCCAGGAGAGGTTCTGCTTGTTCCAGCAGGCTCACCACATCAAGTAAAAATTATGATAATATTTTTTCCAAAAATTGGGCCCTCAACTTTTTCCTTATGTTATATAGATGCTATGTACAAGTTCAAGCTGGTTCTGATAAAATAAGAATTGCTTGAGTTATGATGATTTTAAAATGAGCCAAGTTTTGGGCTATTATAGATCTATAGCCCATGGTTTTTCCCAAAAATGGCTTCAAAACTATCCCAAATTTTTATTACATTTTCTGATACACATTGATGTCGTTATGCTGTGTAGTAAGTTTGAGCTGTTTCAAACAAATATTCTCAAGTTATGGCCATTTTAAAAAATTGGCCAATTTTTGAAAAAGCAAAGGCTATAGCCCATGTTTTTATTCCAAAAAATGGCTCAAAAATCACCCCAAATTTTATTACATTTTCTGATAAATATTGATGTACTTATGTTGTGTAGCAGGCTTGAGCTGTTTTCGACAAATATTTTTTGAGTTATGGCCATTTTGAGAAATTGACTAATTTAAGAAAGCAAGGCTATAATTATAGTCTATAACCCATGGTTTTTTCAAAAACTGGCTAAAAAATTATTCTAAATTTTTATTACATTTTCTGATACATATTGATGTCCTTATGCTATGTAGAACTGATTTTAATAAGTACTTTTTGTGGTATTAGCGTTTTCAAAAATGAGCCAATTAAAAAAAAGAATGGCTGTAGCCCAT
>NW_003551759.1:0-2293 GCF_000090795.2 Amphimedon queenslandica | reverse complement strand
AATAATAACAATAATAGTAACAACAATAATAACACTATCAATAATAATTACAACAATAACAATAATAATTCGTGTATGCAAATACAGTCACTACAGACACCATCAAAATCTTTCATAAGTTAATCATAGAATAAAAAATTTTTACAAGACGCGGGGTTGCATCTGGACAGCATGACTATACATACATGTACACACAACAGCAATTTCACCCACACAATAAGCATGATATCCCAAGACATGCTGAATGACAAAGTAATTGAACTGTTCAACCTCTGGGACCAAAGAATAGTTAACATCACTAAGCATTAATTTTGTTCATACTACAAAATGATACTTCAACTTTAAATCCTACAAGGCAGCCTTTAGATGGCAATGTACAATGTGCACTGAGCACCCTATTAGTTATGAAGTATGACCAGTAAGCCTGAAAAGAGATAACAATACTTACCTCAAGATACAGCTGCACTAACAGTGAGAGCTGTTACAGACACAAACTGTAGCACAATAAGCACCATTGGAATTGCTTTATGGTAAGATTCACTGATAACTTACTAATTTTGCTAGGCTTACGTATTCGTTACGTCACTGTCACCATGGTTACTGAATGACACATCACCCAGTTTTTAAACTTTCCGGGTCAATATTACACAAAAAAGTTCCTAACTCACCCGTCACGTCACTTAAAAAAATCTGGTTGGAAATACCGTAATTTGCCCTCTATTCATATAAATATTTTTTGTTTAAAAAAATTGAAGCGTAATTATTTTCATCTCATCATATTGTACAAAACCGTATCAACTACCGTACGCATCTTAATTTTGGTGGTGTATTAAATTTTCTTAACTTTGTGCTCCAAAACCCACGAAATTTAATTTTTAACCCCTTCCCTTATAGACACCCACATGTCTGTACATGCTTCGATTGTTTTATATATCTCAGTATACTTTTGAATCAAAATATCAAGACAATAGCACTTTTAAAATACTTCCAGAAAGTCAAATCTTGTGAATACTCAGTTTCAAATGTCACACTCTACATCTCATAACATGCCTGCTCAAAAGGCTGATAAAGAATTGAAGAAGAAATGCTGAGGCAGTTACATAAAATTCTCGCCAGATAAAAAGGCAAATATTGCCAAAATTTGCTTCAGAACAAAGTGTGCCGAAGGCTGTGAAATACTACAGTAATGAAGGAGTGAAGGAGAGCAGTGTTCGTGATTGGTTGAAGGCTTATGAGAGAGAATTACAAGAACAATTAATATCAGCTGCTCCTGGTGCCTTAGTGGAGCCAGTGGCAGCATTGCCTGGTGAAACCAAGGGTTGCCCTCCTGACCTAAGGATGAAGCTAGATGACATATGTCGCTCCATGAGAAGTTAAAAGGTATGAGGGATCGTCAAACATAAATGGTAAATGATAACAGATAATGGATACATTTTACATTTAATAGTACATATAAATGTAACAATAATATACTGAGGAAAAGTAACCAAAACAAAAACACTGTCCCTATAAAACCTCAGTGGTTACACTACTGGGAAACAAGTGAACATAGTAGCCTCTAAGTGATGTACCAAATGATAGCGTAATTTTGCTTGATTAAATAAATTGGTAGTGGATTCATCTGATGTAACAGTGCAGTAGCATTTGCAATTGCACACAACCCACAGTCTGACACCTTTCTGTTTTTAAACAGATGGTAATATGATACTTAATCTGTCTTGATTAAATAATCTTTGTATCAGAAACATAGTATCTTCATCTACCTCCTCATATAAAGAATCAAACACTCTTATCCCACCATGCTGATATCCTGTTGTTGAAAGAATTATCCAGTGATTTGAGCAGCAATGACATATATGAGGAAAGTTTCTGATTCATCTATCAGTGACAGGTTTCTTACTGGATAGCTTGAGTGTTAAATAGAATCAAGTGGCTTCAGGGCCAAAAGAACTTTCGAAACATGACCTAGTTTTTTCTGGATAGTGTTCTTTTTGCTATTGGCAACTCATGATCCAGGCTCATGTAGTCCAAGCTATAAGCTGATATCACTGGTTAAAGAGACTTTATTTTAAGAAAGTCACTGGATGTTTGAGAGAATGCTTGCAGATCTTTAAGCAAGACAATATTATTGTCACTAAATCACCGCTTTAGTTCACTGCTAAGAAGGCATCCAGAATTTGGTAGTAGAAATTAATCTTTAGTTTATCTTGTTCACAGCTACTTCCTGTTGTTTCCCAAATAATATGGGCTTCCAATCTACTGGGCGGTCTGTGCATTCTTTTTCCTGTTTCAA
>NW_003551758.1:0-2293 GCF_000090795.2 Amphimedon queenslandica | reverse complement strand
AGTACAAGTAATTCAACTATTGTTTAATTACCTAAGGGCCTTCCTTCTTTCTTCTTGCCTATTTGTTGTAAATAGAACTAACTAAAATTGAATGCAAAATTACTTTTTAGCTTAATAGTCCTTCTCATAGCTACTTCACAACAAAAATTATCACACAATTACATATGTAAATAAACTTACTTAAGCCGTTTGATTCTATTAAAAACAATGTCATGTATAGTTGTATGTTTCACCTTTTAATCTTACCATTCTCCTTTTGACTATCTCCACCCTCCTCTTTGTCTCTGTCCCCCTTCTCCTCAGTCCTCTCTCCTCTGTCTCCTTTCGTCACTTTCACCCTTACTTCATCTTTTTCTGCTATAAATACAATTATTTTTTGCTTTTAATGTACAACACAAACATACATGTACCAACAACTTACCAAGTTCATCTACCAAAAACAAAAGGCATTATAGTTATCACTATAGGGTTACACATTCCCAACTTACCATCAGATGGATGGACCTCAATGAGGACATCCTCTATTGGGGCAGCCATTACTTTTTGATTTTGAACTTACAGTTTCAGGTGTCTTATTTTATATCCTAAAGGTCACAGGTGACACTTGGTGTTCTTTGATTGGCAGTGAATGACGCAATAACTTCTATTTCGGTATTCTCCTCCCACACATTTTTATCATCAGTCCTCTCACCTGTACAGATAAACACAAATCACCTGCATTATAACTTCGTGACTAACTTTCTCTCGGGCCTTCTCTTTTGAGTTAGTAAGTTTTAAACAAAAATGAGTGTTTGTGTTTATGTTGACGTCTCACGCACATACTAGTTCCACACCTTTGTTTCTAAAAAGGGGATCCATAGTTTGTATGTCTTAGCGTTACAAACGAGTTCCTCTCCTTTAGGGGATCAATAGTTTGAATATTTGGCATTCAAACTAGTTCCACTCCTGTTTCAGGGGATCAATAGTCTGTTTGTTGTAGACAAACTAGTTCCTCTCCTGTTGAAAGGGGATCAATAGTATGTGCATTACACAAACTCATTTCTGTTATTCATTTACTGATTACATGGACAAGTTCTTCTATTATGACCAAATTGACCACAATTACCACATTTTCTTTGTGTTGCAGGTGGTTCTAGAGATTGCCTTGGAGAATGTGGTACTTCAATCTCCATTGCGAGGTCTGGTGGATCATCTACACCTGGAGTTGATTGTCGAGATGATCCTGTTAGTCGAGGTGCATCAGGAAGTGGGCAGGTTACATCTTTACATTCGTATCTGCAAAACGGCCTTATCTTTTCGTAAAGGTACCATTTCCTTTCAGTTGACATACCCTTTGGTGGTAATATATTAGGTAGTTCATCTTCCATTATTTGAGCGTCCTCCTTCAGCAAATTGAATTGTGTGACTGGGCCTTCTACAGCTTGTCTGGCTGCAACTACACCAGGTGGGGTCGCATTTACAACAAAGTGTTGAAAGCCTTTGATGCCTTTTATTTTCTTGAATAATGTAGCAAAGTAACTACACCAGTCAAGTGTTTCTACAATGAGTTCACCATTGCTACTTCCTACTGGTTGGGTTTTGTTCACAGCAGATGATTGTTCTACAACTTGAATGAAGTCATCCAATGAGTCCACCTCTGCTTTACGGAATTTTTGCTTTAATAGTCCGAAGCACCAGTCAGGAGAAAATTTTGTGTGTCCAACTGGCAAAAAAGATATTGAAATGGACGCATTGAGTCCTGTCATGACTCTCCATAAGAGGTACTAAAATAAATAAAAATTACATTTAAAATGTTCATTATTGTGCATGTAATATACTTACTTGAATAACTGTATTATTTTTATTTTGCCCTGTGCAGTTGTCAGCATTGAAATGGATACTGACTGAGTTGAGGCCATGATTCTTCAAATAAAAATGTACCATGCTTATGACAGGATTTGCCCCTTTACCAGTGTCGAATGATTCATTGATCAAGAAATTAACCTGCTGAGGGATAGCTTCACAGCACACACCAAATATGCCACATTTCCTGGGAGTAAGAAAATAAATTGGACCTGCTTGTAGTGGACTTGAAGGATAGTGAACCTTTAAAAAAGTAAGTGAGCTAGATACACTTTCATAATTATCATAAAATGTTACCTGTTGAGCATAATCGAAGCTATAATGTGCTACAATTTTAACATAGCAAGTGGCCTTGTTAGTGGGGGATTGTAATTGTTTGCTGCATCAGTATACAGCCCTTTTAACAATAATTGTGCCTCTTTTAATACATCCTTATAGTACTCCCTTCCTT
>NW_003551757.1:0-2294 GCF_000090795.2 Amphimedon queenslandica | reverse complement strand
CTTTTCTTATCATAAATACTACCTCTATTGAATGTAAGTCACTATAAAAACAAAATTTGTTTGTATAGCATGCAGTTTGTTTTCAAAGCTGCTCTATCATGTGTAGCCATAGTGCATGCAAGGTGCAAATTGCTCAGGCTTTAGTTCTGTAAAATAAAGGTACATCAATCTAGCACCAAGCCTTTTCCCCATGTTTACATGTCATTGGTATGATAATCAATTTTTTATGTTAATGTCTTTTTTAGATGGCGACACGCCCATGTACATACTCTACATGGCCTGAAATAAGCATGACAAATGCTATCAAAGCAGTTGAAGAAGAGGGGTTGACAGTTAGACTTGCAGCGGAGCTATATGGCATTCCCAAATCAACACTTTATGACAGGATCAGGGGAAATGTTCAACATGGAACTAAACCTGGCCCAGTGCCGTATCTTACAAAAGAAGAAGAGGTTATTTTGGCTAAGTTTTTAATCAAATGTTCTCAGATTGGATTTCCCCGTACAGTTTCAGAAGTTCTTGCACTAGTAAGACAAACAATTCAGTCAAAGGGTTTAAGTGACGTCTCAATTTCTTATGGATGGTGGCAGAAATTTTGTAGCAGGCACAGTGAATTATCACTTCGTACTGCTGTGCCTTTAAGTCTTTCGAGAGCCATGGCCACTGATAATAGTGTCATACAAAAGTATTTTGATATACTTGAAGATACACTTAAAGAAAATTCTCTATTCAACAATCCAACTCGCATATTCAACTGTGATGAAACAGGACTCCCATTGAATCCTAAATCTTTGAAAGTTGTGAGTTGTCGTGGAGCTAAGAATGTCAGTCAAATCACTGGAGAAGGGAAGTCTCAAATCACAGTTCTGGCATGCACTTGTGCAGCTGGAGTACCGTTGCCTCCATTTGTAATATTTGATCGTAAGACCTTTAATGATCAGCTAATGGTAGGAGAAATACCAGGTACACTTTACGGCTCATCTCCAAATGAATGGATCAGTAGAGAGCTGTTTTTGTACTGGTTTCGTAAGCTGTTTTTAACAAGTGTTCCTAGGGTACGTCCTCTCCTTCTCCTGATGGATGGTCATTCTACTCATTATGGTCCTGACCTTATCAAGATAGCAGCTGAAGAGCAAATTTTAATATTTGTATTGCCACCCAATACCACTCATTTAACACAGCCACTTGACAAAGGGTGTTTTGGGCCATTAAAAACTGCTTGGAAGGCTGTGTGTCATGAGTTCTGCACTAAAAACCCTGGTCGTGTGGTAACCAGATACGATTTCTCTGTATTATTTGCTGATGCATGGAGAAGGTCAATGACACAGAGAAACATTGCAAGTGGCTTTGAAGTAACCGGCATATGTCCTTTCAACAGAAATGCTATTAAAACTGGCAATGACAAGCAAGAAACCATCAGCCGTTCACTGTTAGACCAGACTGGTCTAGCATACATACCGCTCTATAGTCCAGACATAAAGAGAACGAGGGATCATGATTCTTCATTCAATTCTAGTCTCTTGGAGAGATCACTTTCAGAGAATGATTTATCGCAAGCTGTCACTCCAATGCGAAGAGTAATGCCTATAGAGTTTTTTCTAAAAACTCCTAGTCATCCCAGTAGCAAGTCCACCCTGAAGCCTAAATCATGCGGAAGAGTATTGACTAGTGTTGAATTCATGACATGTATAGAGGAAAAGGAAAGAATGAAGCAGGAAGCCTTGAAGGAGAAGGAGCGTAAAAGAATTGCTAGACTTGAGAACCAGAAGGAAGCTAATAGAGTAAAAGAGTTGAAGAGAAGTGCAAGTAATATATCTTATTGTGAAAAATTTAATCTGATATTGGACCATATTTTTAGATTTTACTATGAGTGAGCACAGGCAATTCTCTAAGAGGTTTGAAAATGGGTATGACATTCCGAATGAGAGGTATGAGTTATGGGTTCAGTTATATCGTCCTAATATGACATCTCAAGGTGGGTGTTGATGAATTCATATTATTATGTTGAACATAATGTATTTATTAATATTAAGATTCAAATGCTGAAGATGAAGACCAAGATTCCTTGAGTAATGGTATGTAACAGTAAATTAGTATTTCATTCATTGGTAATTGTAGACACTGATGAAGGAGAAGAGCTTTCAATGAGTGCTGCAAACAGTATGCATGAAACATAATATTATTCTATAATGCTTTATAATTGTGTAGGTATAGAGACACAGACACATACTGTCACAGCTAATAACAGTAAAGGCCTTTAAAATTAGCTGCAATACTTTTTTATATTAATGTAG